>NC_081428.1:80466913-80471913 GCF_949786415.1 Peromyscus eremicus | reverse complement strand
AAGGGTAGACTTGGCCCAGTTCTTCCTAGCTCTGTGGTCAGTGATATCAAGTTCGCAGCTTGGGATTAGTCACTACGAAGGAAATCACAGAAACCAGCAATTGCTGTAAGTCAACACCCTCCACCCTACCCCACTTCAACCCGGCATTGGAAAGAAACAGTCCCATCTACCAGAAAAGGGACTCCTAGAGTGCAGCCAGCACAAGCCAGTTGCCCTTTCAAACTGTGAGGATTCTCTCTCTGTCTCTCTTTCTCTCTCTGTCTCTGTCTCTGTCTTTCTCTCTGTCTCTCTTTCTCTCTCTCTCTCTGTCTCTGTGTGTGTGTGTGTGTCAGTCTCTGTCTCTCTCTTTCTCTCTTGTAAAGACATATTGATTTTTTAAAATATAGTGATAATACTTTATGAACTTTTAAAACTACTTTGTTTCCCTAGGAAAGTGTAAGTTAGATAACTGAGGCAGCCTTGGCCTTTGGGAAAAGTGAGAAAAAAAAAAAAAAAAAAACATCCAGGACAAACTTTGGGAAGCAATGCCAGCCAATGTGGTGAGGGAGTGGGTATTGGGGTAGTGAGGTTACTTTTAGAATTCCTAGCTGCTCCCCCAGCTGCATGACCATGCATGCTCTGTCCAGTAGCCAGGCAAAGTGCTCAGTCATCCCAGGGCCTTACGTCCTATGTAATCCATGCGCTGCATGGTCTCGTAATCTATATGCATGCGTGATGTAGCTAGTAAGCACATATGTGCATGTGCGGGGGTTGGGAGTGAGGGGGGAACCTATAAAAGTGGGTTCCACCCATTCCTTCCTTCTCTTCCTGCATGGTCATTCCACAGGCCGATGCATAGGCCCTCTCTATTCCCCTAATAAACTCTTTTTTTTTTTTTTTTTTTTTTTTTTTTTGGTTTTCGAGACAGGGTTTCTCGGTTTCTCTGTGTAGCTTTGCGCCTTTTCTGGGACTCACTTGGTAGCCCAGGCTGGCCTTGAACTCACAGAGATCCGCCTGGCTCTGCCTCCCGAGTGCTGGGATTAAAGGCGTGTGCCACCACCTCCCGGCCTCCCCTAATAAACTCTTACAGTGGGTTTTGTTGTACCTTGTGGCTTTTCTCACAAGGTAAACAGCGCCACTTAATATATAACAGTTACCGCCCCCCAAATACAGCACCGCTTAATAAATAACAGTTACCGCCCCCCAAATACATGTTTTGAGTCATTTATATTTCCTTTCCTTCCACAGACTTCTATCCTACAGGCCCCCTACATTTAAAACCCTGGCGTGAGGATGATTCCTGGGAAAGGTGAATGATGAATTCCTGCAAGCTGGGGCAACCCTCGGCCCTGTGAGTAGCTGTGGAAAATTCCTAAGCTCCAGGCAAGAGGTCCAGAAAGGGAGGCTTTGTCCCCTAGGGTTTGACTTGCTGCAGTTTGGGGTGTTTTCACTCCGAGTCGCCAGAAAGCTGATATTTAGACAGTCAGGCCCAGCCGCTAAAATTCCCGACTCCTTTCCCTTCTGTGAGCCTGCAGCCACGCCTGGTGAGTTCTAGTTACAGAGTTCAGGCCACCTGAATTAACCCAAGGAAGAAGGCTCTCTGGGCACAGATCAAATCCCCGTGGGACATTGCTGGGGGGTGGAGGGGGTTACTGTAAGAGAAATAAAGTCACCACCAAACTTTCCTGTGACATACACAATTTGCAAAATGCACTACATATATTTTATTAAGTCATAGGTTGAGGTTAATATTATCTGGACTTTACTAACTGGGAGAACTTGTTTCAAACTCAAGTGCCCAGGTGAGACCCTGGTCACTGATAGGAACCTTACCTGTGATTCTCCCCAGCTTCCCAGCGTACATTTCTCCAACAAATCCAGATATGTGTGCTCCTAGACTCACTCCAACCATATAAATGTTGTCCAGAGAAGCTCCTTTGGCCTAGAATTTCATTAATAAATTGTGTGAGTTCAAGAAATTGCCAACACTTGCAGAGCTTTCCTAGCTGTTTACTTGGGAAAAAATTCTTAAGTACTTTGTATCTATTGTCTCACTGACTCTTTTGTGGGTGGGTGGGTATGCATACACATTTATACACTTATGTATGGTCAAAACGTCACATGTTGGGCTAGAGAGATGGTTCAGTGGTTAAGAAACATTTGTTGCTCTTGCAGAGGAGCCAGGTTCGATTCTCAGCCCCCAAACAGGAGCTCACAATTGTATTTAACTCAGTTCCAGGGGCTCTGATGCCTCCTTCTGACTTCTGTAGGCACCAGACATACACATGGTATACATATATACATGCAGGCAAAACACCCGTATATATATTTTAAAAGAATAAATAAATCTTCCCTCTTAAGTTAGATATCTCCTTCAATTGCTCTCCACCTTATTTTTTGAGACAGGATCTCTCACTGAACCTGGAGGTAGCTGACTTGCTTAGACCAGCCAGCAAGCCCAGGGTCTTCTCTCTCCCCTTCCCGGGCCTGGGATTACAGATATGCACTGCACACTGCTGTGCCCAGATCTTTCGTGTAGGTTCTGGGGGTTGAACTCAGGCCTTCGTATTTTCACGTCAAGTATTTATCAACTGTGCCAACTCCTTAGCCCCTATTGTCCCATTTAAATGCCACAAGAGGGCTGGAGAAGTAGCTCAGTGGTGGAGAGCTTGCCTCATAGGTTATAAGCGTTCAGTCCCCAGCCTGGCACAAAATGAGGAACCTTTACGGCGTCCTGCAATGCTGATTCTAGTACTTTAATTCACAGGGCAGGAAACTGAAGCCCAGAGTTGAAGTCATATGGCCCAAGTAAAGCAGTTGAGTAGTGTGCAGAGCAGGATTTAAACCAACCTAACCCCAAACTTGTGTCTTTCAGTGTCTCCATTCCTGACTCTGCTGGTCCTCGAGCAGGGACATCTTTAGCGATTCCAGATCGGGGAGGGGATGATAAAGCATTTTGGTGGAGTCACCATCTCAGGGGAAGGAAAAGTGGGGGAGGGGAGAGCACACCAGATGACAGGCTGGTTAGCTGGCTCTGAGCCACCCAAATACTACCTGCTTGCTGAGGAGTTCATGTACAACTCATCACCACCAGCCACAGTGGTCCTTGTGTGGGAGTCTCTCTGAATGCTCTGACTTCACGGAATGTTTTTGTTATAGTTAGAAAGGACAGCTCTGTTGAGTGGTGGTGCACACCTTTAATCCTTGGGAGGCAGAGGCAGGCGGATGTCTGAGTTCGAGGCCAGCCTGGTCTACAACAGAGTGAGTTCCAGGTCAGCCAGGGCTACACAGAGAAACCTTGTCTTTAAGAAAGAAAGAAAGAAAGAAAGAAAGAAAGAAAGAAAGAAAGAAAGAAAGAAAGAAAGAAAGAAAGAAAGAAAGAAAAAGAAAGAAGAGAGGGGGTGGGGGATGGGGGCAGCTCATGAGATTACTCACTAAATAAAAGCTAAGGCCCTGCCTTGAGAGGCCTTCTAACAACATTGACTATGTCATTGGACCACGTGTTTTCATTGTGGTTTGGAGTAATCTGGACGTTAGTCTTTGGTTGAAGGAGGTCCAGGCATTTAAACCAAGAACTCTGGGCAGAGCCCCTCCTACTCAGAGACACCTTCACAGCAGCTGCAAGATGCTGCTCCTGTCACAAGACCTTTGGTCATCATCTACAGAAGGTTGTGAGGACATAAAATCTACAACATTTACAACGACATTGCCCTGTACCCCTTCCTTGTGAGGTGGACAATCTGCGCAGCCACACCCTCTTCCCTAGGTTTATTCAGACTTGCACAATGTCTGAATAAAAAAACAACCCACCATCTAACCAGGAGATGCCTTTTGGCTTTAAGCTTCCAAACAAGCAGCCAAGGTCATCTAAGAGGAGTTTGTCTTACCAACATCTCGTCGATAAATTCCTTCAAAATAAGAGCTACTTTTCTGGTCTTGCCTGAGGCGTGGGTGTATATCACAGTTGTCGCTCCTCGATTCCAATCAACAACCACCACGTTCATCTCTTGTACATTGAGCAAACTCTGTACCAACTCTTCCATCCAAACTGGAGGGGAGCCTGTTGGCCGGAAGCCATGGATAACGAAGGTGGTTTTCTTGGTCACATTTAAGCTCCCCAGAGCTGTGGAGTTGATGAGTTGTGCACAGATCTGGTTTCTCTGTGTGTAGAGCATCAGTCTCACATTTAATCCTGTACCAACCACTGCACTGTGGAAGCTCAGTCTGGTGAAGGATGGGCATGTTTCATCCGTGTCTGGAAATAAGAATTAGATGGCATCATTCAGTGCCTCCTAAGCAGGGCATCAAGCAGAAAAGTGTTATGATTTGCTCCTCAGGGCTCTTACGTCCCTCACAGCACCTTGCAAGGGCCTAGATCTACCTACATGAAGTTGAAAAGTTATACTTGATCAAGCATTTCTAAGTAACAATTTCTCCAGACATCTTTCTCTAGACTCTTTCAAGGTCAAAACCACAAGTTAGCTCAAGGAAGCCTTCCACAATCCTCCCAGCCATAAGCATACCCTCACTCCCTGACTCTCTAAGCACCTGTGTGTACCACTTACAGCACAATGAAATCCCTTTCAAGGATGCATTCTGGGTGTTGTGTACAGGTGTGTCTGTCCCGGGAAAGCTCGTAGAATGGTAATTTCTAACCTGTGTGTCCTCAGAGAGACAGAACACAGCAGAAGAGTCATCGACTGAGTCTCCATGGTCTCTTGTGCAGCACCCTCAACGGGACAGTGGTCAGTGTGTGTGCCCTGCCCTGAGCACCTGAAACTGCAGGCCCTGTCAGCTGGTTCTGGGCCCTTTTCTTAGCTCCTCAAGCTCTCCTGTCAGGCCTTCATGTTGTGGAATATTAGTTGAAGATGTGTTACATTCGTTTATGCTGTGCAACATTTAATGATGCAAAGATGTTTTGTATTCTCTTATGTTGCATTTATTTAACTCTGTGAAGCTGTGTCACTTTGCCTGTCTAAAGCACCCAATTGGTCTAATAAAGAGCTGAATGGCCAATAGCA
>NC_081428.1:80364413-80461913 GCF_949786415.1 Peromyscus eremicus | reverse complement strand
ATTAAACTTATTGTTTATTAATTAATTATCTTTTTTCCTAATTAAAACAATATTTTATAAATGTACCATGGTGTCGGCAGAGGTCAGAAGAGGGCATCGGATCCCCTGAAACTTGGAGTTACAAATGACTATGAGCTGCCATGTGGGTGATAGGAGAAACCATACCCCGGTCCTCTGGAAGAGCAAGAAGTGCTCTTAACCAGTGAGCCATCTCTCCAGTCCACTTACTAAACTTTCAGTCCTGAGGACCAGCTCGGGTCTTATGCATGTGAGACAAGCACTGCACCACCAAGCTCCATCTTCGGTTCCCAGAAGTAAGCACTTTAAAAAGAAAACATGAGTTTTTGTATCTTGGGCCACGTCACAAATGAGCTTAAGCTACTTGGGGTCAGGTATTGCGTTACTGTTGCTCTTGTTCCTAGTACTGGAGCTTTTTGTTGGAGTCAAAATTCTCAGCAATTTGGAGAGCATACGGACAGCAGACACTGTAAGAAACAAAAGTGGCCGGGCCGTGGTGGCACACGCCTTTAATCCCAGCACTCGGGAGGCAGAGGCAGGCAGATCTCTGTGAGTTCAAGGCCAGCCTGGTCTACAGAGGGAGATCCAGGACAGGCACCAAAGCTACACAGAGAAACTCTGTCTCGAAAAACCAAAACCAAAACCAAAAACAAAAACAAAAAACAAAAGTGTTCAAAGGCTCCCCACATAGAGTTCTGTATGTTCTAATTTATGCTAGTGTATTTAAAGTTATGAACTATTTTATGTTTCCCAAAGGCAAACAACTTTTGGACTATTTTACTGATTTCTTACAAAGTCAAGTTTATTCAGAGTACAAGTAGGTAACCACAGAGTATATTAAACTGGTTTTTCAAGCTTTTTTAACCTTGTCTCTCATAGTTCCCTGAAACAGGAGAAATTATGCATGTTCTTTTTGGACTACTTACCCTGAAATGACATTTCTGACAACTGTAAAACTACAATGAAATGGACTGTGTATACAATAACCTTTGAGAACAGGTCTGCATTCTATTCAGAGGTGGCATAATTATTATTTATGACCTTCTTTCTTATGTTAAAAGAAACAGATTTAAGTAGAAAATCAGGGCAATCATCAAAATCTTTTTATGTTGTGTAGCCCAGGCTGGCCCTAAACTTACTATGTAGCTGAAGATGACCTTGAGCTTCTGATCTTCCTGCCTCTGCTTCTTGTGTGCTGGGATTACAGGTGCATACACCACACCTGGTTCATGCAGTGCTGGGGATCAAACCCAGGGCCTCATGCAGGCTAGGCAAGTCAAAATCCCACTGTCCCGAAATCAGGCCACATTTTCTTATGATCTGGCCATGTCCATGTACATAGTCCATGGATGCTCTCCTGCTGTACTAGCCGAGTTAAGTAGTCGTGAGCATTAGCTCATAAAGCTGAAAGTATTTACCCTTTGCTTCCTTACAAAGTTTGCTTTGTGCGGTGTCTTAAAAATAACAACAACAACAAAAAAAAACCCAAAACAACACAGTGTCTTAAATAAAAAACACAACACAGTTTTGGGAAAAGCATGGGTTTAAGATCCAAACCCGCCATCCAGTAGCTATGTAAACTGGCATAATCAATTGCCTAGCCTCTCTTGTGCCTCTAGCTTGCATCTATAAAATGACCATAATAATGCTAATTTCTCAGGCAATGCTACATGAGGCAGGTTGGATTTGAAGCCAAAAACTTGTGTCCTTACACAAATGTAACTATTTGAATGTGAAATGTCTCCCACAGGTTCGTATGTTTGAACACTTGTCCTCAAATGTTGGCACTGTTTGAAGAGGCTGTAGAATTCTTGGGAAGTGGGTCCTAGCTGAAGGAAGTGTTCCTGAGGGCCACGCCTTAAGGATTAGAGGCTGGGCACACTTCCAGCCTCGGCTGTCTGCTTCCGGACCTGTTCAGGTATAACAGCTGCACCATAAGCTCCACTAGCATCATCAGAGTCCCAAGCTACCCTGCCTGTCCCACCACGGAGGACAGCGTCCTCTTACACCACGAGCCAAAGAAACTCTTCCTCCCTTAAGTTGTCAAAGCAACAGGGAAATTAATTCAATATGCTCATTAAAGAGCTGAGATGTGGCTCAGAAGGAGTGCACAGCACTTGTGAGGCCCTGGGTTCAATCCTCAGCACCACATTCACACACACACACACACACACACACACACACACACACACACACACACAAATATCTTTTGATATTTTGAACCAACTGAAAACAGTTCGTCAACACTCTACTATAAAGAAAAGAAAAGGGAAAGGACTCTCTAAATGAAGCTCTGTGTGATTCATCTGTTTACACAGTGTCAACAACACTCATAAACTGCTACACAAGGAAGTACAGCTAGCCCAGGCCACCAAGGGACAGGTTGCTGATTAGAAATGACCTTTTTCACCACGCACTTTTATAGGCGATAAAACAAAAAGTAGCCTATCTTTAAGTAAATTTTGACCTTTTATTCACTATGCATTTATTTGCAATACTTTTGATATTTTAAATATCATATTAGAGTGTCACTAGATGGTTCAGTGGGTAGAGGCGCCTTTTGCTAAGGCTGGTAACCTGAGTTTGGAACCCTCACAGTGGAAAGGAAAGAACTTGATGCCAGCAAGTAGTTCTCTGAATTCCACTAGCACATTGTGTTTGTGTATATATGCACGTGCACACACACACACAAATAAATAAAAATAAACATATGAATTAATTACTTCAATGTAATTTTGTTTTGTTTTGTTTTTGAGACAGGATTTCTCCATGTAGTTTTGGTGCCTGTCCTGGACCTCACTCTGTAGCCCAGGCTGGCCATGAACTCACAGAGATCCACCTGGCTCTGCCTCCCGAGTGCTGGGATTAAAGGCGTGCGCCACCACTGCTGCCTGGCTTAAATGTAATTTTTTAAGTTAAAAACATGAGGCTGGAGAGATGGCTCAGCAGTTAAGGTCACTGGCTGCTCCTCCTGAGGGCTCGGGTTTGATTGCCAGCGCCCACATGGTGGCTCACAACTATCTGTAACTCCCGTCTCAGAAGATAGGATGCCCTCTTCTGGCCTCTGTGGACACTGCATCCACATGGTGCACAGAATACATTCAGGAAGACACTCATAGACATAAAATGTCAAAACATTTAAAAACACTTATCTTGGTTCCTGAGTTTTGGTGTTCCCTCATCTTAGATGTTGTTTCTGGGGAATGTCATTCACCTTACTCACTTTACCCAAACCCCCAGACTGCCAGGGTTGTTCTAAGAATTATAAATTCTTAGGAGGTTTCCAGAGCTTTGGCATATGGTAGATGCTAAATAGTTAACAGCTGTTGGCATGGGTGACAGACTGGGAAAATACTATTTACCACTAGGGTTGTACAAAGACTTGAAATGATGCTGTCAAGGTGGGCTAGAAATAAATCCTAATGTAATTAATTATAAATTTTCTAGGTCAGTTCTAAGTTTCATTTATCAGCATGCTTTTATGATTTTTAACAGTTTCAATTTTACAAAATTGATTTACAAAATTGAATTCTACCATCTTATCCTTTGCATTATTTTATTTTTAAATTTTTAAAATTTTAATTTTAGGGTTTTTTTTTTGTTTTGGTTTTTTGGTTTTTTCGAGACAGGGTTTCTCTGTGTAGCTTTGCGCCTTTCCTGGAACTCACTTGGTAGCCCAGGCTGGCCTCGAACTCACAGAGATCTACCTGGCTCTGCCTCTCGAGTGCTGGGATTAAAGGCATGTGCCACCACTGTCTGGCTAAAATTTTATTATAAGGGCTAGAGACATGGCTAAGCAGTTAAGAGCACTGGCTGCTCTTCCAGAGGACCAGGGTTCAATTCCCAGCACCTACATGGCAGCTCACAACTGTCTGTAACTCCAGTTCCAGTGGATATGACTCCCTCACAGATACATACAGGTCAAACACCAATGCACATAAAAATAAAAAGAAAAATTTTAAAAAGAAAATGTGTCCAAAAAATCATTATTATTGTGTGTGTGCATACACAAGCTCACACACAGGGAGGACTGAGTGTTCCCCTTCCACCTTTCCATAGGTTAGGGGTTCCAACTCAGTTCCCAGGCTTGAACAGCAGGTGCTTTTACCCACTCGGCCATCTCACCAGGCCTTCGTATTAATTTTAAAACATCTTTGGGCATTTCTGAAAAGCATCAGAATTAGTTTAATGATTATTTTTCCTTTCCTTCTTTCTGGCACATGTATCTGTGTGTGGCATGTGTGTTTATGTGTATGCGTGTTCACCTGTGTGTGGGTGCACATGTGTGGGTGTGCTAGTGCATGCGGAGGCCAGAGGTTCACTGGTGTCATCCTCAATCGCTCTCCACCTCGTAAAGTGAGTCAGGGTCTGTAGTAGACTATTTTAAGGTGTGTTACTTTTGTTTATGTTGCATTTGTTTAACTCTGCGAGGCTGTATTACTGTGCCTGTGTAAAACACCTGATGGTCGAATAAAGAGCTGAATGGCCAATAGCAAGGCAGGAGAAAGGATAGGCAGGGCTGGCAGACAGAGAGAATAAATAGAAGGAGAAATCTAGGAAGAGGATTAGAGAGCTAGGAGCCAGAGAAGGAGAACTCCAGGGGCCAGCCACCCAGCCACCCAGCCACCCAGCCACCCAGCCACCCAGCCACACAGCCACACAGCCACACAGCCACATAGCCACACAGCAAGCCACAGAGTAAGAACCAAAGGTATACAGGAATATAAAGGGAAAAGCCTAGAGGCAAAAGGTAGATGGGATAATTTAAGCTAAGGAAAGCTAGCTGGAAACTAGGCCAAGCTAAGGCCGGGCATTCATAATTAAGAATAAGCCTCCGTGTGTGATTTATTTGGGAACTGGATGGCGAGCCCCCCACAAAAGAGTAAAAAAACCACCATCAACAAGGGTCTCTCACTGGAAACTAGAGCTCCCTGATTCAGCTAGTCCAGCCGGTCAGCTTGCTTAGGGATCCTGCTTCTGCCCAGAGTTCTGGTGTTGTAGAAGCGCCTCCACACGCCTTAGGCACTAACATGGGTTCATGTTGTAGGAGAGCCTCCAGGCGCTCTATCTGCTGAACCATCTTCTCAGCCCCAAAGATCACTTTTGTTAAAAATTAGTTGAATACTGGACCAGCAAGACGGCTTCGTGGGTAAAGGCAACTGATACCAAGCCTGACCACCTAAGTTCTATCCAGGACCCACACAGCAGAAGGAGAGAATCAACTCCTAGAAGTTGTTCTCTGACTTCCACACATGCACTGTGGCTTGTGTGCCCACACATATTAAATAAATAAGCAAATGGGATAGAAAATGGTTTCATATTTGGAACCTTATCCAATCCTGGAATAGAGACATTTCTGCTCCATCTAGTCTGCTTTTGAGGTTTGATTTTTAAAGTTGTTCTTGGGGTTGGAAATGTAACTCAGTAGTTGAGTGTTTGCCCAGTGGGTGTAAGGTCCTAGGTTTAAAACCTAGCACCATCCCTGCTGCCCCAACCAAAGGTTTTCCTTAGAATAAATCACCTATAACACTTTTATGAGCCATAGATCTTGAGAGGTTACAGGTCTAATATCTGCCCCAGACAGTGGTGATGCAGACCTTTAATCCCAGCCCAGAGGCAGGTGAACCTCTGAGTTTAAGGCCAGCCTAGTCTACAAGAGTTCCAGGACAGCCGAGGCTACACAGAGAAACCGTGTCTCGAAAAACAAGCAAGCAAACAAAAGCTGTCAGAATTCACAGTCACAAGCTTTGTGTGAAAAGGAAGTAGGTTCCTTGTCTGAGAGTTTATTCACTTCATTTTGTTAGCTCACCATGGAGATTAAGATTTTTGTTTTGCTTTTATTACCTTTTTTTTAATTGGAAACTGAACCCGGACCCTCACATGTGCTAGGCATGTATCCTATAACTGAACTATGTCCTCAGCCTGGCAATGAATAATTTTTAAGTTATAAGTATACCATGCAGCATTGTAAGAAACTTATGTATATAAAATTATGGAGTTTTTCTGTAATAATGATTTAAATACACCTAAATACATGAAAGTATAACAATTTACCCTTGCTAAAAATATGAAAAGAAAAAAAAAATGAAAAAACCTTCTATGCCTTAAGCATCATAAAACAAATGTTTACATTTTCAAAAAAAATGTTATTTAATTTCTTATAGGTAGAAAGACACAATTTAGCTATGACACAAATTAATATTACCATATCTTTTTCAAGTTAATTCAAAGAAAAAACGCTTGACAATTCCTCTATGATTGAGGGGAAAAAATTTAATATAAGAACGTTCATTTTACCCATAGCTCCTGGCCTCAAAAATGCTCACATAGAACTTTGAAAGTCCATTAATAATTTTTAAAAGCATTGGCTAAATGACCTACCTGATTTCACCAAGCACAACAAACTGATAAGAAAGCACAGCCTCAGCATAGGGACTCTCAAGAAATCATGTGTCCCAAACACAAGGATGTGGCCCATTCAGCAGAGCCTGGCAGAATCCGGCTTTCTCCCCGAGAGCTCTCTCTCGGCTAATCCCGAGTCGGGACAGCAGGAAGTCCCTGAGGGAGGGGCCGCAACCTTGCTGGTCCTGTCAGGATCTTTAGCTCCTCCTCGTCGCAATAAAAGGTCTGGGATTTTCAGCTTGCACAATGAGTGCATATGTTAATGTTTCATTTGCATTTGAAGGATGACGGGGTAAAAGTTTCATTCTTCGTGGGCGGTTTACTAGCCGTTTGGCTTGGTGTGTTGAAATCAACCTAATTTGAGATCCTTCTCCCTTGTGAATGAAATGACAAATCCGGTCAGTATTCTCCCTGACTGTGTATACAAACCACTTTCTATGTTAACTCACATGCACGCTTTCCACAGAACAGTCTTTAAATTTTTATTAATAACATTTCTTTAAATTCAGTTCTATGGCTGTGTTTACAAATGTATCCATGCCTCAGATTAAAGACCTCTTGTACTTAACCTTATTTTTACTGCTTTCTATCCAGAGTCCTTGTCTCCCTCAAAGCTGACTTTTTGCTTTTATATCTTACCTATTTTTTAACTTATTTAATTTAATTTTTTTTTTTTTTTCCGAGACAGGGTTTCTCTGTGTAACAACAGCCCTAGCTTTCTTGGAACTAGCTCTGTAGACCAGGCTGGCCTCAAACTCACAGAGATCCACCTGCCTCTGCCTTCCAAGTGCTGGGATTAAAGACGTGCACCATCACTGCCTGGCTAAATTTTATTTATTTATTTATTGGGGGTAGGCAAGTGAGTGTGTTGTGGTCCCTGTTCTCCCCAGCAGAGGTCAGAGGACAAACGTGCTTGGTCCTCTCTTTGCATCTGGAAATCTTGGAGATGGAGCTCACATTCTCCTCACACCTGGGGGCAAGAAGGAATATCTACCCCTATGCAGTCTCACCCACTCAATTCTCTTTAAGAAAATGATGGGATCTACATCTTTCTAATGTCTGCACTAGAAGTAACTAACCCTGCTCTAGGAGGAGACTGTGGGTGAGGGGGGCTCAGCAGTAGAGTGTACCTAGCTGCTGTCCAGGGAACCACTTAGGAGGCTTTTTAACAGTACAGAGGGGCATGCATGATAAGAAGGCTAGGCAAGGCGATACCAAGTTCAAGGGTCAGCCTGAGCTCCATAGCAAGACCCTCTTCAAATGGAAAACAGAAAGCATGTGTCCATTTCTGCATCACACCTGAGACCTAAGGAAGGCGAAGGCTGCTGGCGCTGGTCCCCTGATCTGAGTGCAGATCCCTTATCCTCCTCTGACTATGTGTGTGGCCTCAATAGATAAAACATTTAAGTTCTGTATGTCTCAACTTTCTCAACCATGAAGTGAGGATAAGATCAGGCGCAGGGTTATTACTCAGATTAAATGAGGTATTGCAGCTGAGTCCTCCGCACTGTGCCTACCGCCAAGGTAATTGTTCCCACCATTTGGTAACTCTGTTTACTATCTTCCCTGCCATACGGCTGGCACGGTCCCCTCCCTCTGAAGGCTGAAGAGCTGAGAAGGGGCCTTTAAGATGGACTTGAGGAATGGGGACCTCCTTCAAGTCCTTTCGTGAACACTGCAGGAACACACCACAGTGTGTTTTGCTAGTGTGTCCTGTTTGGAAACGAACTAAGGAACTGTCGTTGGGAAACTCCGATGGACGGCTGCCAGCTTTTCTACTTTGCACTTGCTCTAAGCCTTGCTCACTTGAAAACAGAGAATTGCTCTGTCTCTTTAAGGAACCCGCCCTGGAATGTGCCCCTCCCTGCTGGGTAAGTGTAGCTACCTGATAAATATTTGTTGAGTTCCTATCAGTTTTGAGTGCTTATCTGGACTTAGCCAATGTAATTTTTAGGGGGAAACTAGCCAATCATATAGGGATAAGGGCCATCCTGCTGAGCCGTCCTCTCTTGTTAATGGTTAGGACACAGAAGGTCCCCTAACTTCATGTCTGGGGGCTCCGTTTTCCTTCCACCATTCAAAATAGCAAAGAACCAATGGAGGAACGTGTTTTTTCTTTTTTAGATGAGTAAAAATGTTGACACTGTAATAAGACATATCAAGTGTATAATTGGAAAACAAAACACCCCAAAGGTGGGGGAGAGTAGAGTAGGTGTGAGTGTAACCAAGCAGCACAAGGAGTCTTATCTGCTCTGTGGCTGGGGATGGGATCCAGGGCCTTAGGCTCACTAAGTGAGAGCTCTACAGCTGAGCTGTCACCCTAGCCCCACAAGGGCTCCTTTAATGGTAGAACACTTCTGCACTTTAATTGTAGGGGTGATTACAGAAAGCCATGCAATGAGATTGCAGAGAAACACACACGTGGGCACACGTGTGCATGTCATGCGGACAGAGTCTAAATTAGGTCTCTGGGTTGTGCCAATGTCCACGTTCTGGTTCTAGTTTGATAGGACCTTATTACTTACGTAAGATGTGCTGATGGGAAACTGGGTGGGTACACAAGGACCTTCTTCCATTGTTTTTGCAACTTCCTACCAACCAACAATTATTTCAAAGTAAAATGTGTTTTTAAAACTTACAAAAGTGGGTCAACTCTTACAGTCATTGAAAGAACATTAATCTAAAGGTATTCTAAGGAAGCCCTGTCTTTATCTCCATTAGCTAACCAAGATTCTCTCAGTCTGATGGCCCTAATAAGGGACTACAACTCACAGATATCACTATCTCCTCAGTCCAACCTATCGTCATCATCACCATCATCACCATCATCGCTTAGTGTTGTCTTCTGAGACAGAGTCCCACATAGCCCATGCTGGCTTCAAACTTGCTATAAAGCCAAAGCTGGCACTGAACTCCTGACCCGTCTGCCTCAGCCTCCCAGTTGCCGGGACTATACATGAATCACCTCATCTGCCTCTCCAACCTAGAGTATATATTATGTGTTTGCTTCCCCCACCCCCGATTTTCCCACTCACCACAGAGAGCAGAGTAGAAAGTGGCAGACCAACCTCTACTATGTGGACCGGAAAGGCAGGTATGGAGGTGTGATGGAGCCGGGGAGAGGTAGTTTTGTTATTCTCTTTTTTGACAACCAGAAAAGGTGGCCTGTGTCCCCACCCATCCTGGTCTAGGGCCACGCTGTCGTATGACTCACTGTGACACCCTTTGGTCAGCCTGCTTGTCTCTCAAGTTCAGAAAGATGAGTCAGTCTCTCAACTCATAAACGGCAAAGAGATTAGATTTCTACTCCCCAAGCCATACATTCCCCCCCCCCCCACTTCTTCCTTTAAATAGTTCTCAGTTCTGGGGCTTTTTTGGTTTGTTTTTTCCTCCAGTTTTGTTTTGTTTGCTGAGCCCGGCCCCCTCGACAGTTTTCAGTTCTATTTAATTTAATTTCATTTTGTTTTGTTGTTTATTTTTTTTTTTTAACTTTTTATTCTTTGTGAGTTTCCCATCATGCGTCTTGATCCCTCTTGCCACCCTGTGCCCTGGATTCTGCCCTCTGCCCTTGTGACCTCCCCCCAAAACAAAATTTAAAAGTAAAAACAAAAAATAAAACAAACAACAACAGACTCTCCGCTTGGAAGCCGTGGTGTGACACAGGGAGTCGCACTGACACCCTTTAGTCCACCTTCACTTGTAAGTGTTCATTGCAGAGTCATTGGATGGTTCCAGCCCTCTGCCTTCTCACTGGGCCCTCACTGGGGCTCCTCTTGGATATCCTGTTGTAGCCCTGTGTCATGGAGGTCCTGCAGCTCTGGATCCGGCCCCTTCACACACTCTAGTTCATAGATGAGGTGGATGTTGGGGTGGGCCAACTCACAGGTTCTGGGCTGGATTGGTCAGCCTGCCAGCTTTCCCTCATCGTTACCACCTGGGGGAGCTCTCCGGCACTGCCTCCCACATCTCCCCTCACCCCTCACCCTCCCAGGTGTGGGCCCAGATTCTGGGCATCTGAATGGCCTTTGATGGTAACAGGGACCTCCAACATCAGCACGCTCCGGGGCTGCGGCAGGACCGTGTTGTTTATTTTTGCTGTGCTGCGGACTGAACTCAGGACCTTGAACGTGCTCAGCAGGCATTCCACCACTGAACACCTCCTCTGCCTTTCTTTCTTTCTTTCTTTCTTTCTTTCTTTCTTTCTTTCTTTCTTTCTTTCTTTCTTTCTTTCTTCCCTCCCTCCCTCCCTCCCTCCCTCCCTCCCTCCCTCCCTCCCTCCTTCCTTCCTTTCTTTCGTTCTGTACAGGGAAATTGAACGTAGGCCCCCGAGATCCCCGCCAATGAGCTAGACTCTCAACCCTTTTCAAATTTTATTTTGAGACACGGTGTCACTAAGTTTCAATGGCTGGAGGCTGGGGAGAAGGTTCAGTCAATGAATTGATGCCACATGAACACGGAGACTTAAGTTCAGATCCCTAGTAAAAATCCCACAACCCACACAAGAAGCGGGGTATGCTGGTACTTGTAATCTCAGCAGGAGATGGGGAGACAGGAGGATCCCTGGGGCTCGCCAGCCAATCTAGCCCTAGGTTCTCCGGGAGACCTTGTCTCATAAAAGTACATATATGTATGTAACAGAAATTAATGAAAAAAGAGGCCATTAATTTGATAAGGAACAAGGCTATATGGGAGAGTTTGGAGGGAGAGGAAGGAGAAAATGGTGTAATTATATTATAAT
This sequence comes from Peromyscus eremicus, assembly GCF_949786415.1. NCBI lineage: Eukaryota > Metazoa > Chordata > Mammalia > Rodentia > Cricetidae > Peromyscus > Peromyscus eremicus. The sequence goes on along the minus strand of NC_081428.1, from coordinate 80,450,755 downwards.
CTCAAAAATAAATTTTTTAACATTATTTTTTATCGGTTCTTTGGGAATTTTACATCACGCACCCCAGTCCCACTCATTTCCCAGTTCTTTCATATCCCTCCTCCACCCTTGAAACCTCCCCCGCAAAAGAAAATTAAAATAAACCGGGCGATGGTGGCGCACGCCTTTAATCCCAGCACTTGGGAGGCAGAGGCAGGTGGATCTCTGTGAGTTCGAGGCCAGCCTGGGCTACAGAGTGAGTTCCAGGACAGGCTCCAAAGCTACACAGAGAAACCCTGTCTCAAAAAACCAAAAAATAAATAAATAATTAATTAAATAAAATAAAAACATCTTTCAGACCTCTGGGCATGACCTGCTCTACTCCTCTGTCAACCACAGTCCTCTCTCAAACCCATCACAGCTGTCCCATCTGCAGTCCTTCTGTGCATGTAACACTCTGATCCTCCATCTTTCCCACCTCTCCATCACATATTCATTTATCACAGTGGCATTGGAGCTGTGGAGTGTCACATAGTATACCCTTTTGCCCAAACAGTTTTACTTGCAAATATTCATCGCAATGAGTCATTGGTCTGGTTAAGGCCTCTGGCTTCTGCTACACCATCAATACTGGACCCTTACCAAGACCCCTTTGGGATATCCTGCAGTCATGGAGATCCTGCATCTATGGTTCCACAGGACCAGCCCCTTCAGGCCCCTTCGCGTGCTCCAGCAGCTCATAGATGGGGAAGATGTTGGGGTGTGTAGCGATAACGCCCGTGCTACCACCACCCATTCACCAAGTCCTAGCTAGGGGCTGTGAATCGAAAAACAGAGACAAAAGACAGAGGGTCATTCACCTCAGCAGAATGCCTAATGTCATTTATTGAAAGAGGGAGGAAACCTTAAATACAGGCTTACAGCACAATGGGAGAACCCCAGAGGGCAGAAGTTTGCTACTGATGTTTACAATCTTGCGTCTGGGGTGAACCAATTTAAAGCCCTGGATCTGGGTCTGGGTCTGGGTGGCAGCTAAGTCGGTCAGCCTGCCCGCTCTCCTGTGCCCACACCACTGGGGCCAGAAAGGGCAGGACCAGCTCAGCATGGGTACTCAGACACCAACTTGGCTTTGAGTGGCAGCCCAGACCACAGACATGGCCTGTGGTGGGTAACAGCCATAACAGACTTCAATGTAGAACCCAGCTGTGGTAGAGCCACAGACCCAGACATGATCCTCAGCGGCAGAATGGATCCGGACATCCCATGGTCTCAGGTGGCAGTACAGGACTCTCACATCAGGCTGTTCCTCACCGTCACCATTGCCTCTCCAGTTCTACCTTGCTTCATAGTGCACAAACCACTCTGCTTCTCTTTCTCTCCCTTCTCTCCACCACACACTTGCTCAGCCTAGCAGGCCTACTAGAGGGCTGCCTTCCACCTGCTCAAGCCACGGGGCAGTGGGCAGGCCAAACAGGAGCATAATTTGAGCCCAGAATCACTCTGAGTTCCCAGCCTGGTCAACATAGGGAGTGGAGAGTCTCACTTCATGGAAAACAAAAACAAAAAACAAATACATTTTTCATGCCATCAAGCTATGTGTTTAGAAAGCATGGATTCCAAGCTGTGTGGTGGTGGTGCATGCCTTTAATTCCAGCATTCAGGAGGCAGAGGCAGGTGGATCTCTGAGTTTGAGGCCAGCCTGGTGTACAGAGTGAGTTCTACGATAATCAGGCCTACACAGAAAGTCCCTGTCTCAAAAAAACAGAAACAAAACAAACAAAAAGAAAGCATGAATTCCTTACAGTGTAGTAATTAAAATCTGATGAGTGTAGTGGCACATGCCTTTAACCCCTAAGGCAGGAGGCTCTAGAGTTTAAAGTCTGCCTTGGCTACACAGAGAGAGACTCTACCTCAAAAATAAATACACAAAAACAGTGCATACCCAGATCTTTGAAAAGTCACAGAGTGTTACAGAGAAATTCTGAGGACTGTGAAAACAAATAAGGCAGAGGCAAATTGCGTTTTCTTATTAAAAGTTCTAAAACAAACAAAAATTAATGAAGTTGGAGGAATGCCTATTATCTGATGAATCATCTTTTGGTACCATGTACTTTAGATTCATTTAAATCTTGAACTGTTATATCAAAATTTAACACAAGGAGTGCAGTAAAGAAACCAAAATGGGTGGTTTGCACCTCTGTGGGTGGAAGAGGAAAAAGTTTGTTCCAAACTGCCGAGGCTGTCTCTCAGCAAAGCAGAGAGTAGAGGAGATGAGGAGAAATCTCCAGGGTTATAAGGAGAGTGGGTGTTCGCTGAACACCTGAACGGCCTGCCCCTTGGGCTTCTGCCCAGCATCCTGATGTCATCGTAGGTAAAGCCCCTTTAAGAGGGAAAAACTCCTCCCCCTTCTTTTTTTTTCTTTTTCCTCTCTCTCTCCCTCTCTCTCTCCACGAGGTTGCATGCACCTCCACTTTCCTTTTCTCTCTGTTCTCTCTCTTTCCCTTCCTCTCTCTCCCTCTCCTCTCCCCCTTTAATAATATAACTTTCCATGTGGATGCCGTGTCTGCATGGTGTGAGTAACTTTTCATTGTGCCACACCGCCGCTGCCAGCCGAGTCTGCATGGCACCAGTACCTGGTAGAAGGAGAGCCTGTGAGCTGAGTAGTGGAGGCTTTGAAGTGTATAAAAAGGATCTGTGAGTAGGGGCTGAGAGAGCCTGGAGGCTATCATGGACCTAGGTCTGTTGAGAAGCACCACAAGCATAGTTAATGGCACAGCCTTATGTCCTTTTCGTGATAGAAGAATGACTCTTTTTGGCTAGTGGGAACCAGTTTCACAAGTTCCTGAGGAATGTTCCTATAGCCTAGGGCTGCATTTCCGGATTTGGGGAAATGGGGTTTCCTTTGGATCTGACAGAGATATTTATTAGTGCCAGACTTGTTTCAGTTTTTTGTAGCTGGCTTGCTTTAGTTTTTGTAGCTGGCTTCCCCAGGGCTGATCACAAGAATCTAGAATTGTCATTCAACAATCTCCAGGGAATACCTGAGGCAGGCACAGGCCTGTCCATGTGAGAAGCAACTCCATGGAAAAGTCCCACAGTTTGGAAGGTCACCTCTGTGACCATTCCTCATTTGGAATGGTCAAGAACCATCTGGAGCTGCTTGGTCCACTGGATATTCTCTCCGAGACACCTCTCTTCACTGTCTTTGGTTTTCAACTTTGTCTTGCTGACTTTCCTTAGAGACAGCAAAATGTGTGTGTGTGTGTGTGTGTGTGTGTGTGTGTGTGTGTGTGTGTGTCTGTGTCTTTCTGTGTTTGTGTATGTGTCTGTCTTTCTGTGTGTGTGCGTGTATCTGTGTGTGTGTGTGTGTGTGTGTGTGTGTGTGTGTACACTTTTGGTATGGGTCTGCTATGTAGCTCAGATTGGCTTGAAACATCCTATCTAGTCCAGACTGAATTTTTTGTTTTTGTTTTTGAAGACAGGATTTCTCTGTGTTACGGTCCTGGCTGTCCAGGAACTCACTCTGTAGACCAGACTGGCCTCGAACTCACAGAGATCAACCTGCCTCTGCCTCTCCAGTGCTGGGATTAAAGGCGTGTGCCACCACTGCCTATAGACTCACACCTTTAATCCCAGAAAGCAAGCCTTTAATTCCAGGGAGTGGTGGTAGAAAGCAGAAAGGTATATAAGGCGTGAGGACCAGAAACCAGAGACATTTGGCTGGTTAAGCATTTGGCTGGTTAAGCTTTCGGGCTTTGGAGCAGCAGTTCAGCTGAGAGCCATTCGGATATGAGGACTCAGAGGCTTCCAGTCTGAGGAAACAGGATCAGCAAAGGAACTGGCGAGGTGAGGTGGCTGTGGCTTGTTCTGCTTCTCTGACCTTTCAGCATTCACCCCAATACCTGGCTCAGGTTTGATTTTATTAATAAGTACCTTTAAGATTCATGCTACAGCCCGGCACAAATGCATAACTTTAAAATTAAAATAAGTGTTAAAAATAAAAAATATGGGAGCTGAAGATACGGTGTTATGCCCAGATTGGGACCCCAAAGACTCCACCACAGACCTTAGGTTCAGAATGCAACAGCATGGTTTATTTCTGTTTGTTTACAAGCCGCGGGCAGGGAAGCTCGATCCAAAGCACTCAATCAAGTCGTGAGGCCAGGAGGAACTTGCTTTTTCTTTGTGTGGCTAGCTTTTTAAAGGCAAAATCCACAAGCCCTTCAGGGGGGTTGGGGGAGTTTTGCACGGGTGCAACTCGGATTGGTTTATTTTTATCTCTGTTCTCTTTTAATTGGGTGAGGGTATGTAACCTTTGAATTTACTGGTTGGTGGTTACAATTTATTACTTTGGGGGCAGTCCAGCACAAGTCCCAGGCTTTGTCTTTGAGCCACCATGGGGGCTGGCTGGCCAAGCACGTACTGCACATAACTCTAAGTTGGTGAGGGGCCCCAGAGAGTAAACATCTGGCTGAACTTTGAGCAGTCAGAGTACGTGCAGAAAGGGAGCTACTGCAAGGACTGTCTTTTTTTTGTTCATGGCCCTCCCAGAAACTGCTTGCTCAAGTCTCAGGAAACTGAAATTGAGGCCTGATCTCTGAGAGAAGACTAAGCAGCCTGTTATGGCTTCTGCTTGGTCCTTTCAACGGCTCAGTGGTTAGGAGCATTGTCTGTTCTTCCAGACGACCCAGGTTCAATTCCCAGTGCTTACATGTGGCTTACACCATCTATGACTCCAGTTCCAGAGGATCTAAGGCCCTCTTCTGGGCTCTGCAAGCACTGTATACATACACATAGTCCACAGACATACATGCAGGAAAAATACCCATATACATAAATTAAAAATAAGTAAATCTTGTTTGTTTTTTTTTTTTTTTTTAAAGAAAATCAGTAGCAGAAAAGGAAACTTGCTGAGCATGTTGGCATACACTTATAAACCGAGCACTTGGGAAGTAGAAAAGCCAGGCCACCCTGGCTACATATCGAATTTGAGAACAGTTTGAGCTACACAAGACCGTGTTGCAAAATCTCAAAAACAAAAGTGAAAAACAAAAACCCGGAAACTTAACTTATCTTTCACAATACTAGGACCAACAATAAACATTTATCGCAACAAAACACCAACAGCAAGAAATAAAAGATCAGAAAAGACAGTCACCCTGAAAATAGCAGGAGAGAAAGGGGAGGGAGGAGGGCTCCCCGTGTGAGAGAAATGGCTAGGTCCTAAAGGACAGCACTTCTGAGGGGCCTGTAACGGGAAGGGGCAAACATACAAAAAATGCAGGATGCTGAACAGGCCGGACAAAGGACAAGTCAGCCCTGAGAAGAAAAGAGAGGAAAGAGAAACAGCAAATGCTCATCTGGGCCCAGCATAGGCCCTTCACTTCATAAATAGTTAATCAGCCCTCAGATCTGAGACGCTGGGAGCCGGCTGACAGGGCCAGGTATTATTTCTCCACAGGGGCAGGATGAGCTCTCTTCAGGCATCATGAGTATTAGGTTTCAAACCCGTGCCTATTTAACATATCAAAGAGGACCTGGCCGCAGGTTCTCCCGCATCCCTCGGCCCCTACGTGTTACAGAGCCGTCCTGGCTGGCATACCCTGCCCCCCTCCCCTGAACTCTACAGCCCAGGGGGCTGGGCTGCTCCTGCCTGGTAATGCAACCATATAGTTACCAGCTCGTTTGTACCTTTGGCCTCATGGCTGCTGCACCTAGTTACCCCTCTTCCCTTTCCCTCCCCTTCCTGCCTTCTCCACATGGCCCAGCTCAGTCTGGTCATGTCCACCCTGGACTCTCCCAGATGTCTCTGCCTCTGCCTCCTTTTTATCTATAACAAACCTTCTCCTCCACTGTACCTAGGCGTAGTCATGTTCTTATTCTTTTCCTTTTTATTTCTTTTTTTCATTCAATGGGCAAGTTCTGTAATGAAATCCAGGATAAGAAAGACATCAACCCCTTTGGCATAGCAGATGGAAGGAGAACAAAGCCACAGATAAAGAGAAGAGTTTTCTTGAGTACCAGAAGAATTGGTTCCTAGAAGAAAATTCATGGGGGGTGGGGGGGGTCAAGTATGCAAAATGTCCTTCACTGCTCTTTAAAGGGGGGGCGGGCAAAGGCAGGGATCAAGAAGGCCTTTTTAAAAAGTCTCTGCCTGCCGGGCGGTGGTGGCGCACGCCTTTAATCCCAGGACTCGGGAGGCAGAGACAGGTGGATCTCTGTGAGTTCGAGGCCAGCCTGGGCTACCAAGTGAGTTCCAGGAAAAGGCGCAAAGCTACACAGAGAAACCCTGTCTCGAAAAACCAAAAAAAAAAAAATAAATAAATAAAATAAAATAAAAAAAAATAAATAAAAAGTCTCTGCCCCAAAGAGATGGCTCAGTGGTTAAGAGTACTGCTGGTTCTTCCCAAGGACCCAGGTTCAATTCCCAGCACCCACGTGGCAGCTCACGATTTGCCAGGGGATCCAACACTGTCACACAGACACATGCAGGGAAAACACCAGTGCACATAAAATACAAATAAATATATTATTTTCAAAAAAGTATCTGTCCAAACTCCCTTTCTAAAATTCCTGTATGTTTTTAATAGCTTGTAAACTAGTGGGTTTCCACAGGGTTTCTTCTTGAAGACTAAGTGTCGGTAACCAACCCCCTACCCTCTCCTCCCCTCAATCCCTCTATCCCCACTTAGGCATTTAACTCCTACTGTATTCCCTCTTCTTTCATGTCACCTTACCTGTGTTCTGTCCCTGTCACTGAAATGTTTTTCTTTTCTTTTCTTTCTTTTTTTTTTTTTTCTTGAGACAGGGTTTCTCTGTGTAGCTTTGCACCTTTCCTGGATCTCGCTCTGTAGACCAGGCTGGCCTCGAACTCACAGAGATCCACCTGTCTCTGCCTCCCGAGTGCTGGGATTAAAGGCGTGGGCCACCACCGCCCAGCCTGAAATGTTTTCCTAGGGTTGGAAGATCCTAGGTTGCATTTTGGTTAAGCTTCCGGTCCACCCTTCATTTACACGCCTCCCACCCTCTTCCTGCTCGACTCTCCACCGCAGGATTCCCCGCTCTATCTTCTACCTGTATCTTACCAGTCTCTCTCCCTTAATTATCCACCGCAGTGGCCCATTTCTAGTTTTCTGGCTTCCACAGTACTCCAGGTTAAACATACAAAACAAGATTGGAAGCAAAGATCCACACATGAGAGAACGTGGCATTTGTCTTTCTGTGCCTAGGTGACATCACTCAGTATAATTTTTTTCCAATTCTACCATTTACCTGCAAATGTCATCATTTCATTTTCTTCCTTTACAGCTGAGTAATAATTCCATTGTGAATATTAATAGGTTTTCTGTATCGCAATAATAGGTTTCTCTGCCAACGCAGAAAGCCAGATCAAGCCGAATTGAAAAGTAAAAGGACAGGTTTATTTGAGCAAAGCAACTCCTGGGCGAGTTCTTCAGCCCCCAGAAATCAAGGCAGGAGAAGTCACACGTTCCTGAACTAAAGCGGGAGCTTATATACCCTGTAGGCGAGGGGTGATGATGGGCCTGCCACAGGCTGGGTTTGTGCCCACGTATGGTCAAAAGCTGCGCACTTTACGTGGTGGCTTGGGTGGCAGTCAACTTCATGCTAGGAGCTGCTGTAGCCGCCAAGAATGTGGAACTGGGCTTTTTGGCGCCTTTTCTTTGTTGGCGATTCTCTGAGAAGGTAGGGTTTGGAGAGGAATGGGGCTTTCCTGGGTCAAACTGGAGTGAGCTGGAGGTTCCATCGGACCAAATACGTTCCACACTTTCCTTATCTGTTCATCAGTGGATGGACATCTAGGTTGTTTGTATTCTCTAGCTGTTGTAGAAATGTACAGGTGCTGGGGTTGGGGATTTAGCTCAGTGGTAGAGCACTTGCTGCAAGGCCCTAGGTTCGGTCCTCAGCTGGGGGTGGGGTGGGGGGTGTAGGGTGATATTATATTAGATGTCTCCAAGAACAACACAGTCTTTATTGAGGAGTGAAAGGAAAATTATCTGCTCAGGACGCCCAAGACCAAGTTCTCGGCACAAAGGAAATTTATTTGCCCCAGGGGGACAGAGGGCAGGAATAAGGGACAAAGACAGGAGACAGAGGAAGAGGGAGAAGGGAAAAGGAACAAGGGAGAGGGGAGGGGTATTTATTCCGGAGGCACAAAGGACCGCCTCTGGATAGAGGGGAGACAGACGTGGCCCATAGGAAAATGGCGGTTTATACAGATACAACGGGAAACCCCATGTTAGGATGAGGTGTTTAATTTTGATTAGTCATGTTAATTAGGTGAGCCGAAGGGGGCTTTTGATTGCAGGACTTCAATACTTTGACAGGTGGACCTTGGTAGTCAGCCTCAGGAGGAGGGATTGACCAAACAAGGGTATAGAATAGACCTTGGGGACTAGCTTTAAAATGAGATTTAACAGTTTTTAGCAAGGTAGAGGGTATGGGGGAGATGGGCAAGGCCTGTTAGAGCCATGTTCGCCACACTGGAGCTGGCCAGAGTCCCTTCAGGGAGGTAGGGTCCTGAAACTTGATCACCACCCAAACCACTCTGAGCCAGAGACTTTCAGGTTCTTGTCTCATGAATTTGAAGAATGAAACTCATGTACCACAAAAGGCGAGTTTAGAGAGAAGTTTCTTACAGATTCCTAGGCATGAATTTAAGAGGGGGACAGAGAGCCATGTCACATGTGGCAGACAATCAGCTGCACAGCAAAAGTGGAGGGGGTGGGAGTGGGATAGGGATGCTTCAGAGAAACAATAAGGAATCCCAGAGTTCCAGAAAACATATGATTAGGTTCTGGTCAGCACCCCCCCCCCCAAAAAAAAAGAGAAGAGAAGGGAAGGGCAAGTTGTGCCTCTCTGAGTTCTAACGCAGGAGAGCCCTACAGAACCTCATGGCAGCTCACAGGGACTGCACTAGTGAAGCGTGATCCTAATTAGTCTTAACAATAAAAACCTGGAGTCACATATCCAGGGTGAACGCTGAAAGATCAGAGAAGCAGAGCAGCCAGCCACCAGAGACTTCTCACCTCTACAAAATCTCAGACCAAATTGGGGGACTTCTGTCTCTACAAACCCTCAGGCTGAATGGGCCCAAGATCCTGTCTCCACACCCACCTTATCAATTCCTGCCTCCATCTCCCGATTGTGCTGGGATTAAAGGCATGAGGTCCCAAGTGCTGGGATCAAAAATGTGTTCCACCGCCACCCGGCTCTGTTTCTCTTTTAAACTGGTTTAGTCTCGTGTAGCCCAAGATGGCTTTGAACTCCTGATCTTCCTGCTTCCTCCTCCCACGTGCTGGGATTAAAGGTGTATGTCACCACTGCCTGGCCTCCATGGTTAACTAGTAGCTTGCTCTGCCCTCTGATCTCCAGGCAAGCTTTATTTGTCAGAACACAAACAAAGTATCATACAACGCACTACGAGTTAGGAATTCTGCAAAGGCAAAAGTACATTATCTCATTGAAGGGATGATTATTTCTTCTTTCTTTCAGCATGAATGAAGGTGGCTCTGCCTTCCAGAGCGGGTGGTCCCTTAGCCAGATGATCAACTTGCCCAACTCTTCTATGTTTGAGTTGTTGCAATGACATGTTCCCATTCAGACTAGAGAAATATGAGAGACTCTTTCTATAACATTTCCACCTGTCAAGAGGCATCTCAAATCATTTAGGAACTAGACCATGGATCAGAGTCCCCAAACACTTCTGGAATTTCTGGCCTCCAGCCAGGAAAGGACCAAGTATTTTCAGCCTTTAACAAGGACACTATTTGAGGCCCCATCCCTAAACTGCCCTGTCTCATTTCTATCTCTTGTCCTCATCACCTCCATGTTGAAGTGGTAACACTAACATTCTCTACATAGCTATTTAGAGAATTGGGGCAATGACTGAATCTGGATTCTGACTGCTGGTGGGGTCGTTGGGCGTGGCAGTTGTGATGCCCCTCCAGGGGGCCTATCTAGGGCACCTGAAAGTTGCGTCAATGGTTATATTTATGTAACAGGCAGGCACAGGGAAGAAAGGAACACCGTGATTGGTGGCTGAATAGAGATGTAGGGGAGGAATAAAGGTAAGAATGGAACCCTTTGAGTAGAGAAAAGATTTCATTTATCTAGGAACAGGAATGAGTTAACACAAGCCTTAGGCAGAAACCCAGGAGACAGAACAGAGGACTGTAGATGAATTTTTAAATGGTCTTATTAAATAAAAAACATGGAGCCAAATATAGGAGTGAAAGCCTTAGAGATCAGGGAAATAGGAAAAGCTACCAGCCAACCTTATCTCACCAACTCTGCAGCTTCTAAAAGCGAGCTACTTCCTGTCTACCCACACCTTTATATGCCTTGCTTTTCTGCCCTCTCATTGTCTATCTTAGCCCAGCTACCTTACTTCCTCATCACTGTCTGTCTGTACAGACCTTCAGGTATCTATGGTTGGTACTAGGATTAAATGTGTGTGTCACCACGCTTGGCTCTGTTCCCTAGTATGGCCTTGAACACACAGAGACCCTGCCTGCTAAGTGATCAGATTAAGGGCATGTGCTGCCTGACTTTGTTTACTTAAAATGGCTGCCTTTCCCCTCTGATCTCCAGGCAAGCTTTATTTATCAAAGCACAAATAAAATATCAACACATTTCAGCACAAATAAAATATGACCACAGAGGACATTTTTTTAAATGTCCGAGTCAAGGTCCATTAGAAAGTCTGGATGGCCTCACAACAGCATCCATCCACTCCTTTGGGCTCCAAGGCTGGACTCAGAGTGAAGGGCTCAAGATCTGCTTTCAGACAATTTGATAGCTGCTGGAATCAAGGTGTGATCTACCTCCCAGATGGTTTCTAGAGAGGGAGAAAAAGAAATTTAGCCAACATTTAATATTGAGGTTAAAACAACAGGGGGTCTGTTTTAGGCTACAGGTAGGTTCTGTGGTATTGAATTGAACCAAGGTCGTGATGTCCTATATGCACACTTCTTTTTTTTTAATCAGAAAGAAAACCAATGGTAAGAAATAATTGTCTAAATCATACCTCATGTGGATTTAAGTCTAGTGTCTGGGAGTGCAGTCCCTTGAACTACTAAAACATAGTCACTGCTGAGCATACTGGCACATGTCTTTAATCCCAACACTTGGGAGGCTGAGGCAGGTGGATCGCTGTGAGTTAGAGGCTAGCATGGTCTACATGGTGAGTTCCAGGATAGCGGAGCTATGTAGAGAGACTGTCTTAAAAAAAAAAAAAAAAAAGGGGGGGGGGTTGGGGATTTAGCTCAGTGGTAGAGCGCTTGCCTAGCAAGCGCAAGGCCCTGGGTTCGGTCCTCAGCTCTGGAAAAAAAAAAAAAAAAAAGAGGGAAAAAGAAAGAGAAGAAAAGGCTCTGGTTACACGTTCCTGTTGGGTGTTTAAGTCCGTGTAGCTAGTGCTCACTTCGGCAGCAGCACATATGTAAAATTGGAATGATACAGAGAAGATTAGCGTGGCCCCTGCACAGGATGACACGCAAATTTATGAAGCGTTCTATAAAAAAAAAAAAAAGACCATATAGCTAGCCAAAAACTACCTGCCCCCAACACACACCTCTGCCAAGTCCAGTTGAGGATTTGGTCTATGGACATGAGCTCTCAGCTACTGCTCCAGCACCATGCCTGCCTGCCTGCTGCCATGCTCCCTGCCAGGATGGTCATGGATTCTTACCCTCTGAAACTCTAAGCCCTAGATCAGCAATTCTCAACCTGTGGGTCATGACTCTTTTAGGGGTCGAATGACCCTTTCACGGGGTCACCTAAGGTCATCTACATATCATATATTTACAATTCATAACAGTAGCAAAATTATAGTTATGAAGTGGTAACGAAAATAATTTTATGATTGGGCATCACCACAGCACAAGCAACTATGATAAATGGTTGCTGCATTAGGAAGGTGGAAAACCACTGCTAATCTATTTCTTCTATAAGTTGTCTTGATCATGGTGTTTTATCATAATATAAAAGCAGCTAAAACAGAAGTGGGCTATTGCTATGTCAGGTATGACCACGTCATTTTGGGGGAGAATGTGGAAGACTGGACTATGAAAGAGGTTCACTGCTATAAGCAGGGCCTAATGGGCCGTCTTAGTAGTAGTAGTAAGTAGCGTGGAAAACAATACTGATAAGAACAATGTGGACTATAGAGGCCCAGCACAAGAGGCTTCCGAGGGGAACAATATTAGCAACTAGGCTAGAGAACATTTTTTTTTATGAACATTTTGTGTCTAATAAAAAGCTGAATGGCCAATAGAGGGATAGGTGAGGCTGGTGGACAGAGAGAATAAGAAGGAGGAGAGAAGAGGAGAAAGGAGAGAATGAGGGAGAAAAAGAGGGAGATGCCTGGGGCCAGCTAGCCAAGACACACAGTGAGCAGTGAAAGTAGGACACACAGAATGAAAGAAAGGTAAAAAGCCCTGAGGCAAAATGTAGATGAAGAGAAACAGGTTAATTTAAGTTATCGGAGCTGGTGGGACAAGCATAGGATGAGACCAAGCATTCATAACTAATAAGTCTCTGTGTCATGATTTAGGAGCTGGTTGGTGGCCCAAGAGAAAGCCTGCTACAGATATTTCATGCAACAAAGAAAAGCTTACACAATTGTAATTCAAGGAGGGTGCCAGGCTCCATCCCAAGCAGGCAGCCTCTGCAGTTGAGAGCCACTGAGGCCAGGCATGTGGCAGGGGAGTCCCTACTACACTTAGGCCCTGAGAGGTCATTGTGTGAAGCTATAAAACTGAAACCTGGATTGTGTTGGAGACCCCAAGATGTTAGAGGTCCCAGAGCTGTGGGACATCTGCCAAGGAGAGCTGCAGACAGGCAGTAGAACCAGACCGAGAGAGAGAGAGAGAGAGAGAGAGAGAGAGAGAGAGAGAGAGAGAGAGAGAGAGGTGCTGAAGTCAGCAAAGCGGAAAGCAGAGTAAGAGATCTGAAGATCTTTGACATCAGACATGGAGCTACAGGATTTGGAGTTTGCCCTGCTGGGTTTTGGTGTTGTTTTGGCCCAATATTTTCTCACTATGGCCTCTTCTTCATTTTTGAAATGGTAATATATATTCTGTGCCACTGTATGTTGAAAGTCTGTAATTTGCTTTTGATTTTAGAGGGGGTCACAATTAGTAGTGTTATTTGTGTCTGAGAAGACACTTTGGATTTTTTTTTTTTTTTTATTAATTCGGAGCTGAGGACCGAACCCAGGGCCTTGCGCTTGCTAGGCAAGCACTCTACCACTGAGCTAAATCCCCAACCCCCACTTTGGAGTTTTAAACAGTGTTGAGATAAACTGTGATAGACTATGGGGACTTTTGAAATTTTTCATTATGATGGGCCAGGGAGTGGAATGTGGTGGTTTGAATGAGACTGTCCACCATAGGCTCATGGAGTTGAACACTTTATCCATAGTTGGTGGAACTATTTTGGGAAGGATTAGGTATGGCCTTGTTGGAGGAGGTGTGTCCCTGAGTGTGGGCTTTGAGGTTTCAATCACACCATTTCCAGTTAGCGCTCTCTGCTTATGGAGTAAGATAGAAGCTCTTAGCTACTGCTCCAGTGCCATGTCTGTCGGCTGCCATGCTTCTCACAGTGGTGGTCAGGGACTCTGACCCTGTGAAACTGTAAGCCTCAAATAAACACTTTCTTATATAAGCTGCCTTGGTCATGGTGTTTTATCACAGCCACAGAAAAGTACCTAAGACACAACCCTAGGGAAAAAATTGAATTGGGGGATAAAACACAGATGACACGAAACGAGAGGTGGACTATACCAGAGACTAAGGCTTAAGGGGGCCTCAGTGGGGGTGTGGAGAGCAGAGGGTGAGGAGCTGATTAGCCAAAACTAAGAATACATGGAGTGATCCTATGGAAGTCCATCTATAAAATATAGTGTGTGTGTGTGTGTGTGTGTGTGTGTGTGTGTGTGTGTGTGTTAGAGACCCATACACTTGGCTATGGTGAAACTTAGGCAATGAAAAGTGTCCCTCTTGTGGGGCAAGGCTGCAGTTTAGCCAAGCCACCAGGAGAAGACTCAATGTCCTTGTTACTACACATGGCCTTGGGATTCTCCTCTTGTCCTCTGAGAAGCTCCCAGGCCAGAAATGGCTGTGGCAGTGGTGGAGTTGTTGTTAAGGTAATTCCATTCTTTGGCCAGTGGACAAGCAGTGGCCAGTGTCTGCTCTGTAGTGGCCAATGTCTGTTTTGTAGTCTACTGGACATCGAAGGCACCAACTGGCAGACAGATTAAAGGCAGAAACTAATACATGAGTGAAGTCTGTTTTGGTTCTTGAGGGTAACTAAGGATGCAGGCCAGGCTAAGTGGCATTATATGTTGATGAGGTCTGGGGATTCTTAATGAGACCTATAATCTCAAAGCTCTGGAAGTTTTCACATGCATAATTAATGTTTCAAATTGCATTTACTTATAATTTTATTTCAGTTTTTTGTTTGTGAACAAGAATTCCTGGAAAGAAGCTTTGACTACAAAGGCTGACTGATTGAAGGTTGCCAAGTCCAGGGAATAGTTACATTGGGCCATCATTAGTGCCCTTAATAATTATTTCTAGCCAGGCATGGTGGCACATACCTTTAATCCCAGCACTTAGTAGGCAGAAGCAGGCGGATCTCTGTGAGTTCAGGGCCAGCCTGATCTACAAAGTAAGTTCTAGGACAGCAGGACTGTTACACAGAAAAATCTTGTTTCAAAAACTATATTATTATTATTATTTATTACCCTCTTCTATATGTGACCTAACACGTTTGTAACCACTAGGTAAATCCTTTAGAGTATCTAAATAGACCCCTAATTCCCACCAACTGAAATGCTAAGAATGCCATCAGATAAAATCAGCCTATAGCTGAGATTTTCCCAGTCTTCTGGGAACTGCCTACATAATGTTTCCACCAATGTATTTATTTATTTATTTATTTATTTATTTATTTATTTATTTATTTATTTATTTATTTATCTATCTATTTATCTATTTATTTATTTATTTATTTATTTATGTTCTTTGAGACAGGGTTTCCTCTGCGTAGCTTTGTGCCTGGAACTCACTCTGTAGCCCAGGCTGGCCTTGAAGTCACAGAGATCTGCCTGGCTCTGCCTCCTGAGTGCTGGGATTAAAGGCGTGCGCCACCACCGCCACCACCACCTGGCCCACCAATGTATTTTAAAAGTGTCTTGATTTGTAATTTTCTTTGTTCTGTTACTATAAAATTTTCATGACATTGGACCATGGACTAGGATCAACATGAGCCATAGTTATTCGTATTTGGTGCCAGGTCAAACTGTTTTTTTAATCCCCTTTGAGGTGAGAGTTGTGTTTTGGATTGAGTTTTATGAAATATGATACTGTCTCTTATATTTTTGGTTATAAGTTTACCCTTTAATAGCTGAGCCATCTCTCCAGCCCAGGACACTGTTTCCTTATGTAGAACAGGCTGGTCTGAAATTTGTGATCCTCCTGTCTCAGGCTCCCAAGGCCTGGGCTTACAGGCCTGTGCCACCATACCTAGCATTCAACACTGTATTCATGTATGTGTTACTGAAGTAACAGAGAAAGAATGGCAGTGTTGTGATATTCCCATGAGCCTTCATCCTGAGTACTGGTACCCAGCCTTGAGTGAGAGAGGCTCTCATTCAAAAGCAGCTTGCTAGTATGTGGTTTATTTGAAAGGAAGCTGCTCTTTCCCTTTGGAGATACCACTCCCAAAACTTGATGAGGTTGTAAGTTTGCCAACAGCAAAGACCAATTCTCACTGATAGTCCAGGCATATTGTCTTCTGTGGGGTCTTGCATTAAGTACTTTGGAAGACCAGCTTGAATAGGGAGGAGGTAGAGATAGAAGTAAGGCTTCCCTATATTGGTAGTCCTTGGGCAAAGGGGGTCCTTTTGGGCTCCTCACTATCAAAACTTCACACCAATGCCACATTGATAGGTGTGTAAAGGGTTAAATGCGATAATGGAACAGAAAGGGTTGAATTGGGGTTGGAGGAGTGGAGGGCAAGGTAGAGAAGGGAGTATGAGGAGGAGTAGATTACACTAAAGACCTTTTGAAAGAGACATGTGGAAACCTAAAATACAAACACACACATTCCTCAGAGTTAAAATCCAGTCTATAACAAGGCAACAATGCCCCGAGACATGTGGAAACCTAAAATACAAACACACACATTCCTCAGAGTTAAAATCCAGTCTATAACAAGGCAACAATGCCCCTATACAAGAGACCATGCACTAACAAATAAAAAGCCCAGTGTTAGCTGGGTGGTGGTGGCGCACGCCTTTAATCCCAGCACTTGGGAGGCAGAGGCAGGTGGATATCTGTGAGTTCAAGGCCAGCCTGGGCTGCAGAGTGAGTTCCAGGAAAGGCGCAAAGCTACACAGAGAAACCCTGTCTTGGAAAAACCAAAACAAACAAACAAACAAACAAACAAAAAAGCCCAGTGTCAGGAATGATTACTTCTTTTGGAGTTTTTGGCCCCATTGAGGTTCCACAGATCCACAAATATTACAGGCTGATGCTCTTGGTTACCCTCCAGAACTTGATGGTAATACTCTACTGCTGAAGACATTATGTGCTTAAGTCACAGACCATGGGAACATTAAGCAAGTACTAACCCAGAAGCTTCATTCCTACTTGTCAGCTTTCATAGTTTCTAGTAGGAAGGTACTACATGCTACTGGAGGAGAAATGTAATCATCAGTCTTTCCCAGCTGAGAACCCTGCAAGCCACAATAATGATCAACCTGGCAAGTCATGCCCACTGGTGCAGGAGTAGCATGAATATCATAGGAGTAAACAACTACTTTCTTTTTTTTAAAAAATTTATATTTTATGCATGAGTGCTCTGCATGTATACCTGCATGCCAGAACAGGGCATTAGATCCTATTATAGATGGTTGTAAGCCACCATGTGGTTGTTGGGAATTGAACTTGGGACCTCTGGAAGAGCAGCCCATGCTCTTAACTGCTGAGCCATCTCTCTAGCCCTAAACAACTACTTTATGATTGGGGTTAAGTCCTCCACAAGATGAAACCCAAGCCTGACCCCATCAGGCCAAAAACTTATGTCCAGACACATTGACCTACTATTAAACCAACTCCTAATAACATCATTATACAGATAGATTAATGCATCTCTAACCTTCATCAAAGAAGCTTTTAGTTACAATTGATGGTGATTAACACAGAGACCCACAACTATCGACACCATCCCCTAAATGGTAGCATCTGGTTTACTGACTCAGGTTATTCACTAATTGCTGCAAGCTGAAGGAATATGTAACGGAATTCAGCCACTATCACAAAAGCTACTACCTTGGAAGTCAAGAACTTTTCCAGAGGTCAAGCCATGGCTTAAGGAGTCTTGGTGATATTTTAGCTTTTGTATATATATTAGCCAATTGCTGCAATGATTTTCTTGTATGCTATGTATGCTTCCAAGAACTCCTAACAGTGTATTTATCTGAAATACTTCTGAAGCATCTTAGGCCAAAACAGCAGTCTCCTGAATTAAGGTAAACACCCTTCTGGAGACACCACCTTGAAGACAGGCTAGGTGCATAGCTTTATTTCTTGTGCAAATGAAGCTCAGACTCTCTTTCCTCTCACAGGCCAAGTAGCATTCCAGAGCAATTGACTCAGGACAAAAGGGTTTTTGCATACCAGGTGGAGGGAAGCAATTGAGGCAAGATTCCCAGCAGAGTGGTGAGGCTTGAGGAGAAAGCAGCAAGGCAGACTTTCTGCAGATTGTAGGATGGAGATGAAGAGGAGGTTGAGATGGAAAGAGCTTAGTAGAAACTAGGACAATAAGAGGACAAGAAGAGAAGGGACAGAGAGGAGCTAAGTATAAGAACAGAAAAGAAGCTATGTAGACAGAGAACTGACTCAGAAAAATAAAGTGTATGAACTAAAGCGTTTCGTATATATAGATTCATTTAATATCATCAAAGATTAGATTATCAGCTTGTCATAGATTCTTCCTGGATCCTGGGATAGGGCTATTGAGGGGCTAGACCCCCCATAGTCCACTTTAACTAATTCTCTCCCAAAGGAACCTGAAGAGATAAGGAGCAACTCTTGTTATGAGAAGGATAGAGACCAGTTGGCCGAGGAGGGGTAGAGCCAGGGCTCCAGAAAGATCCATAGTGAGAATCTGGAATTGGATTCAGGCCCTGGAGGCTGTAGCTGGTGAGCCAGTTCATGTGAGTTTTTAATCCTCTCTTCCACTTTGACAGACTGGTTCACATACTAACAACACTCTTCAATGAGGGAGAGCCTTCTTTCTGTACCTTCCTTCTTCTCGAAGCTCAAACTCTCTTTCCTTCGGTTAGCTCAAAACTCAACTCTGTCTTAATTCTGTGTGGCTCCTGTGCTTCCATATGAGGAATTTTTTTTTTCCTTTTTGGTTGTTTCTATTAGTACATTACACAGACTAAAATTATCAAGCTTTCAGAAGAAAAAGAATCTAATTCCCCTTTACAAACTTTCAGTAACATAATCTGGCCTTAGTTATGCTTTGGGAAATTGAGGGGCATTTAGAATTGGCTCTTCCAGACACCTCTCAGGCCAGAGTGCTGGTGGCCTCATTGTTATGACATTGCACACATGGGACCCCCCAGCTGGCCAGGGTATCCCATGCATGAGGGAAAACATGCTGGGCAGATGTAGCTGCAGGTGGTGGCGGCGGCGGCACGTCATTCACAACCCAGACGCTGCATCCGTGAGGAGATGAGTTTATTATAATAGAGAGATGAAAAGAAAGATAAGGAAAGAGGGAGACAGAAGAGAGGAGGGGGAGAGAGGTCAAGGGTGCACACTGAAGAACCAAAGCTCCTCCATTTTTAAAATAAGGCCTAAAAGTTCTCCATCTTAGGTATAGGCCTTGAGTTTCTGGAACAGGCCTTGAGTTACTGGAACCAGTCGACCCAGATTCCAGGAATTAGAAAGTGGAAAGTACAGAGCATCCCAACCCTAGTCTCCATGGTGATTGCTTAACCACAGAAATGTCCCCACCTGAGGGCAGCCAATGAGGAATGGTGACAGGCATCCATCCCCCTTAGATGTAAGATAAAGATAAGGTTTCTGGAAAGTCCCTAGAATCGAGCCAATCAGAATTCTATCCATACTAGCACCCCTAACTGATGTAACCTTGTGGTTTTTGCCTTTAAAAACTGAGCTTGCAGAGGGGCGGGCACCTCCTCCAGCCTCCACTGTGTTAGATAGCTTGATGGGGTCCCTGCTTAGGCTTGAATTGCTCCCCAATAAAACCTTGCTTTTGCATTCTGGTAAGCTCATCTTCGGTGGTCTCTCTGGGGGTCGTAATCTGAGCACAACACACACCTCATGGGAATGGAGAGAGGCGGGGGAGGGGCAGTATTCCTTTTAAAGGGGACTTTATATCAGGACGCTGGGTGGGTCTCCAAAGGGCAAGTCAGAATATTAACACTCATGCAGGAAGCTTGCACCTGAATCCTGGAACACAGTCTGTTGAAAGGAGGGGTCTGCATGGGAAGCACTTGGGTTGAACTCAAGCAAACCCGGAGGTTGGCCTTAACTGAAACACTGTCAAGGAAAGGTTTGTAGGGTATAAAAACCTTTGACGCATCTTCAGAATTGTTGAGAGGAGAGTGGATTTCCATCCACCAAACAATGTGGGACTTGTTTATAGTTGATAATTGATAGTGGGAGCTCTACGTTCACAGGGATGATAATGAGACTGGCGACCTGACAGCTGAGGGCAGCAGAGGAGCTGATTAGGAGGCCACAGGTATCATTCAGTCCTTGTTTCTGAAGCTTTCCTGTAACCAGTCTTTCTCTGTCCCACCAGCCAGCTCCCACATAATGACACAGAGACTTCTTATTAACTATGAAAGCTTGGCCTTAGCTTAGGCTTGTTCCTAACTAGCTCCTTTAGCTTATTAACCCATTTATATTAATCTATGTTCTGCCACGTGGCTCGTGGCTACTACTTCTCCTCCTGAACATCCTGCTTGCTCTGCATCTTCTGGCCTCTCTTTTTTTCTCCCAGAATTCTCTCTGTTTATTAGCATCCAAAATATTCAAAATTAACAAAGTGCCGTATAAGGTCCAAATTCCCTGTGTTATAACATTTTCCATTCTTATTTGGGTTTTTTTTTTTTTTAAATTACTTTACTCTCTTTTTAAAGACTTTATTATTTTTAAGTTTTTTCTATAACTGTCTATATCCATTTTTCTTACCTTTCTTTAGCATCTAAGCACATTTTTTTTAAGTATACTCTATCTGTTCAGAGGTCTTCTTGATCTGGACCTGGTTTTTTGTGCATTTGTAGCCCTCTCTGACCACGTGAGCCAAACCTTAAATGACTAGGCTATGACCCTGTGGCTCTGGCGGCTGGCTCCAACTCCCTACCCCTCTCCAGTTGGTCAGAGCCTAGTCTCCTGCCTGCAGCCAGGCCTGGCGGCATTTACTTCCCTAGCTCTGGGAAGTTGCAGTGTCTGAGATGCAGGAGGCATTTGTACCCAGTGCTGGCTGCTCAGCAGGACCTCTTAAAAGAGCCATGCCTCTGTATGCTGAGCCTACCCCAGATATCGCTTTCTGGGGCCCTATGTGGATGGATAGTAGAGCTCCACATTGGGCGTCAGATGAAGCATTTATCTAATTATTCTTTATCAATAAAAACTCGGGAGTCAGATATCATGGTAAGAACTTGACTGATCGGCGAAGCTTCAGAGACGTGACCAGTGACCTCCTCTCTCCTTCCTCAATCCAAAAAGGCTGAGAATCTTTCTAAGCCTCACGTTGGGTACCACATGTAGTAAGATTTTCCATTGGGCCACCAGCTCACAAATAACAACATGAAGACTTATTATTAATTATAAAAGCTTGGCCTTAGCTTAGGCTTTTCCCCAACTAACTCTTATAACTTCAATTAACCCATTTCTACTATCTACATTTTACCATGTGACTTTTTACCTTTCTTTCATTCTGAATGTCTGACTCCTTCTGTGTATCATTGGCATTTCTCTCAGATTATTCACGACTGTGATTCCTTCTCCTCTTCCCCCCAAATCCTGCCTAGCCTCCCTATCTAGCTATTGGCCATTTAGCTCTTTATTACACCAATCACAACAATACATCTTCGCACAGTGTACAAATACCCCTCACCACTTTCCTAAGGATGTGTCCTTCTGCCCTCCCTTCTCAGCACGTGGTCTCCCTTTCTCTAGCGTCTTTGCACTTTGCACACGTATTCATGGCAGCAGCTAATTATCTTGTATTCTAACTTATAATTATCTGTGAAAATGTCTCTCCCAGTAGGCTTGACCTCAAGAATGTCGAATGGGCCCTAGTACTTGGACTCTTGCTCAAATGCTGGTGGACAGCTTTATTATCTTAGACACATGATTTAATTGTTATATACGTTTGGCTTTTATGACAGGCATATTCCCTATTGCTTTCGGTTGCTGTGAACATGACGGCAACAACCCGTGTAATGTATGAGGCCAATGTATATGCAAAATGAAGAATAAGACGTTAAACAATCGACCGCTAACCTGACCTATTTTCACGGGGTGCATTCTTTTACAGAGTCCCCACACTGTTAGGTGGCTCAGGTAGCTCTCAGCATGTAGCAGCAGTACACGTGGTTTGGGTCTGTGGGCCTTGTCCCGAGGCCGACTCCTGACTGGCTCCACCAAAGAGAAAGCCCCGCCCACCATCCTGCCAATCAGGTCTGCGCAAGAGCCCGCTCGGTCAGGCCGACTTCCTGTTGCTAGACTTACAAGGAGCGGGGCCAGGCTGCGCGTGCGCAGATTGCGGAGGCTGCTTTCCCGTTGGGCGGAAGAAGGTGACGTCAGCAGCGCGGAGAGGGTCCGCCCATAGCCCCGGGAAACGTCGAATCTGTGGGCCGTCTGATGGCGTCACAAATCCGCGCCTGAACCTGGCTACGGCCGAAGCAGCGAAGGCGGCAGCGGCGGCGACAGCTCTGGGGTTCGCGTCTCGGGGTGTGTCGGCCGCCGCTGCTGCTCAGGCCTGGAATGTACAGATGGCTGGCTAAGGTTCTCGGCACCATTCTCCGCTTGTGCGAGCGGCCCGCGCCCGGGGCCCGCGCCCTGCTCAAGAGGCGGCGCTCGAGCAGGTAAGGCGGCCGCGCGCCGGTCCCCTCCCCCGCGCTGGCGTTGGGCGCCGCGGGCCTGTGGGAACCGGCGGCTCCGGGACCGCGGAGGCCTGGGGCGAGTCCGCCCCGCTAACTGTGAGCGGAGGGGGAGCGGGAGGCCGGCGCTGTGCTGCTCGCCCCGTACAGCTCTGGTCTCCGATGTCATAGCGGGCGGGCAGCGCAAGGAGGGACCAGCCAGTAGGTTAGGAGTTTGCCCATGGTCATTTGACTTCGAGTACTGTTCTCTTCGCACCAAGGAACAGCAGTCGTCTTGTTTTACAGCAGCTGTGTGTGTTGGGCTAGAGGGGAGGAGAATGGTCCCGTTCTTTAGCATCGGTGTAAGAAGCAGAAAGAAAGTAGGTACCGCACTCTAAGACTTGGTTAAAATTAGAGGGAAATTACCAATGTTATTACTTACCCCTTTACTTATTTTACAGTCTTCCCCTTTAATTAAGGATTTATCTAGAGATTAAAATACTGTGCAAATTCTATATTCCCCATAAGTCTCTCCCATCCTTCCCTTCTTCCTTTTCTTACTTTGCTATGTCTGCTTCATTCATTATGATGATGATTATTATTTTTGTGTTTCCAGGTCAAGAGAAATGGACAAAAAAATGGATTGGTTTAGAGGAAGTAGAACAAAATGATTCATAGATGATTCTAGGAATGTAGGTCACTGATGGAATTGGTTGTTAGCTAAACTGTAGCACATATTCCGGAGAGAAGAATAATTTGTTATAAAGTTCCTAAAGTGATGTTTATAATACTACGTAAGGGCAGACTGTTTAATGCTGGGTCTGGTGTACCATGAACCTTGTATTTTATTGAATGGGGACTGTTAATCTCACGATTATTCTCGTTCATGGTCCATCAGAGTCATTCAGTGCACCATCCCCCGCCCCTTTGTGTGTGTTTATGTCCAGGCCAGCCTTGAATTCTAGTTGCCTACACCTCTGTTCTTTACTATATTTAAGGGCTGGAGTCTAATAAAACAACTTGCTGGGCGGTGGTGGCCCACACCTTTGATCCCAGCACTTAGGAGGCAGAGGCAGGTGGATCTCTGAGTTCAAGGCCTGCCTGGTCTAGAGAGAGAGTTCCAGGACAGCTGGGGGTTCATAGAGAAACCTTGTCTTGACCCTCCCCCCCAAAAAAAAACCCAAAAAACAACAACAACAAAAGACAAACCATTTTAGGGACTAGAAGTGTGCCTTAGTGGTGGAGTGCTTGTCTATCATGCCTATCCTGTCTTCAGTCCTCAGCACTGGGGTAAGAGTGGGGAGGGGCAGATAAGCACTCTCCCCCAAAGCCCCCCAATAACGTAACCTCTTAAGGCTGCTAATATTGTCACTTGAAATAAAAAATGTCTGTCTTTGGGGTCATTGTTAAAAAACAAATGATTTATTGGTTTAATTTGACCAGATTACACATTGTTACACTGTAGGGAGTGTTGGGTTTTTCTTAAGATTAGAAACAGCTTTCTGTTTTATACGTTTCATCTCATTGTATGACTAGTAGTTGGAGGAAGGAATGTTGTGTGGTCTGAAGTTTTTGTTTTGATGTTAGATGTTGAACCCAGGGCCTTTTATATATTAAACACATGCCGTACAACCGAGTCACATCTCCAGCTCTGGGTAAGTTTATTTATAGAAATACATGTATTACATATATATATATATATATACACACACTTCTTTTCCTTTCTTTACAGCACTCTGTTTTCTGCTACAGTGGACACTGATGAAGTCCCAGCTAAAAGACCAAGATTAGGTACTACATTTTAAAAATTCATTTCTCTTTTTCTTTCTTTTTTTTTTTTTTTCCCGAGACAAGGTTTCTCTGTAGCTTTGCGCCTTTCCTGGAACTCACTTGGTAGCCCAGGCTGGCCTTCAACTCAAAGAGATCTGCCTGGCTCTGCCTCCCGAGTGCTGAGATTAAAGGTGTGTGCCACCACCACCGGCTTTCATTTCTTTTAGTAGGAAAAATACTTGCATGGAACAAAATTGGAAAGGTAAAAAGTTCAGACAGTGAAAAGTTGCCTCTTTCCTGCCTTTCCCTACGCCATTGTCTTTCCTGAGGTGACTGCTTGTGTCTTTCAGATATGTGTATTGAATGTGTGTTTGAAGTTCTGAAGTCTTCTATAATAAAAAGTTAATTTTCCTTTATTTTTGAGAAGGAAACCAGTTCAGATGTGACTGAATGAACCAATCTAATTTGTTATCTCAAATCTACTTTCTTGTATCTTACTGGTAGAAGAGAATAAAAACAGATGAAAGGGAAAGGCACAGCAGAGTACTATAGTATGTTTCCTTTTTTCAACAATGAGTGTGAATTTGGGTCTGTTCCAGATGTATTGGTCCACTGTGGAACTTGTTGATGTTTCATTTAAATCCAGTAAAATACTGAGTATGTCTTGATCTTACACAATTACAGGAAATCAAATGGCCTGTCTACCATCATTTTTAACTAAGGAAAAAGTGAACTACTTTAAAAAATGAATATAAATAAATATTAGCTTGTACTTAAATGTAGTAAAATACATAAAGCAACATTTAAAAAAAAAGATAAAACAAAAAACAACTGGTAGTACCCAGGGCCTGGTTAACACAGGCCTATAGTCTTAGCTACTGAGGATGTTGAAGCAGGTAGATCAGAAGTTCAAAGCCTGCTTAGACAACTTAATGAGACCCTGTTTCAAAGTAAAGTAATAAGAGGTGGGAATAAGCTCAGTGATTGTCTAACATGCAACACCCAAAGATCAGTCCCTAGTACTGCAAAACAAAACCAAACTTTAGTGGTATTAGAGAAGGTTCCTGGGTTGGTTGTGTATGGTAATTGTTTACTTCTGTTCTAAGGATCACCCCACGCCATCATTTCTGTTGAATACAGTGTTTGATTTCCTTACTGCAAACCAAGAGGAAGGGATCTGAACTGGAGATGAAGCTGGGTAGCACAGCATGCTGACTAGCTGATCTTCCTGGGGAAATGACTGTTGTGTGCTTGAAATGTGGCTAGTTTAACTCCACATTTCAAGGTTTTTAATTTTTTAAAATTGTGTGTGTGTGTGTGTGTGTGTGTGTGTGTACGTACGTGTGTCTGTGTGTGTGTCTGTGTCTGTGTCTAAGTAATCCAATCCTTTTCCTTAGCCTCCCAAGTTCTGGATACAGATGTGAGCCATCACAGCTTAATAAAGAACTGAATTTTTACTTTTCACTAATTTAAACTGAATTACTAGGTAACCACACCTGGTTTCTGGCTTTTACATTGGATAACTAGGTAGCTTTGGGGAGAAGAGACAGCAGGGGTAAAAGGAAGGAAGGAGGGCCTCAGAGCAGACCCGTGAGTTTACAGTGAAAGTCAGAGTCTCAGGAACACAGGGCAGTCTTGAGTCTTTACAGATGAGCCCTTCCTTTGTATGAGTCTGGATAATTTAACACAGTATTGGGATATACCCATTTTTTTGATAAAAATTTGTAGGAAAATAAAACATTCCAATACTTTAGTGTCTACTATATTATTACTATCAAGAAATATGTCTTGTCTTCTGGGGTCTGTGGAGTAAACATCAATGATTAATGCTCTTTACTTGCCCACTTCAAAAGCACAGCAGAGTAGAAATGATCCTCAACTTATTGTAGGAATAACCTGGAATTGTCTCTCAATTCTTGAAATGAAAAACAATAATTTGAAAACGTTAGTACTTCTCTTTTTTGAGAAAGGGTCTCCATATGTAGCTCAGGCTATCCTTAAGTTCACTATGTTGCCCAGGCTGGTCTCCAGCTTGGGAATCACCTCATGAACTTGGGATGTATGCTTGCTATTTTTATGTCAATTTGACTCAAGCTAGAGTCATTGGAGAAGAAGGAACGTCAGTTGAGAAAATGCCTCCATAAGATCTAGCTGCAGTTAAGTCCGTAGGACATTTTCTTAATTAGTGACTAATGTGGGAGGGCCCAGCCCATTGTGGTCCCACTGGACTGGTTGTCCTGTGTTCTATAAGAAAGCAGGCTGAGCAAGCCATGAGGAGCAAGCCAGTAAGCAGCAGTCCTCCATGGCCTCTGCATCAGCTCCTGCCTCCAGGTTCCTGTCCTGTGTGAGTTCTGTCCTGACTCCCTTTGAAGAAGAATAGTGATGATAGAGCGTAAAGCCAAATAAACCCTTTCCTCTCCAGGTTGCTTTGGTCATGGTGTTTCATCACAGTAATAGTAACCCTAATTAGGACAGGATGCTTCAGCCTCCTGAAGGTTGGAATTACAAGTATGCAGCATCATAGTCAGCAAACAAGTGAATTACTTCCAAGTTGGACTCAGCTCCACCTGACCAACACATTTCCTCGCTTATTTGAGCTGTTCCCCTTTCTAGAGAGTATTTATTTAATGTTTTATCTATATTGAAACTCTTGCTTAAAGCCACCAATTTAGGCTATTTTTCTCAGAAGGAAAAACTAGTTCTTTACACTATAATTAGTGAGTACAAGGGAAACTAGGAAACATAGATGTGAAGGAAGTAAGGAGGTAGTATTATAAAAAAGGAAGTGGAGGAGCACTGAAATCCATCCCCTCTCTTCCCCCCACATTTGTTTACTTCTCTATTTTGTAATCTTTGGTACCAGGGAGAAGTGAGCTTGAGATTGTCCAATGCCTGGTTCAGTAGTGGGACAGTTTTCTTTGTCCTAGATGCTCAAGAGCCGAATGTATTGTACTTCACTCACTTATGGTTTAGGAGGGGCTTTGTTTAAGGCAGTCCTGTTATTGCCTGCCTGGGAAGGAAGGGCTGACTGACGAGTGATGTCAGTGCTCTCTCCAGGCTTTTCATACCCAGCAGTATGTATGTTCCTTGTTCATTTACCTCATCTCTGTGAAGTTTCATTTTATGTGTTCTACAAAGCTTACTGCTCAAAAGCTGCTATTTCAGGTCATTTCTTGATGAATCAGTTTGTGGCTTACTAAAGTAATAGTTTAATGTTTTTGTAGCAGCTGTGATAGTTGATTAAAACAAAATTCATGTGTAGGATTCCATTTGTTCGGTTGGAAAAGGTATTTATTATTCATGTATGTATGATGCACAGCTGTGAGTGGAGTTGTGCCGTGGCATGCCTGTGGAGGTCAGAGGACAACTTTGTGGAGTCAGTTCCCTCCATCTTTACATGGGTTCTGGAAATCAAACTCAGGTTGCTGGGCTTACATAGCAAGCAGTGTTACTCACTAAGCATCTCGATGGCCCAAAAATACTTTCATAGATACATTCTTATTTCAGTGTTCAGACATGAGACTTTATTGAAAACTAAGGTAGGTTCTTTTCAAAACATAATGAATTTTTTTTCTGCAAGTTAGTGCTCCATTTTTATAATTTGTTGGTACTTTCTAGATTGCTTCATTCACCACGTGAAAAACAATTTCTACAATGTTGCGAGTTTATTTAGATTGCCATTACAGCTGACCACAAAACCCATGGTGTCTTCTGCTTGTAATGGAACACGGAATGTGGCCCCTTCAGGAGAGGTCAGTGGAGATGGGGCTTGGATACTGGTCTTTATTTTTTCTTTCCCTTTTTGATTTTCTGTGTGGAGATGGAACCCAGGACCTCGTAAATCCTTTGTTTCTGTTTGTTTGTCTGTCTGTTTTTGAGACGGTCTCTTTCCATAGCCCTGGCTGTCCTGGAACTAACTCACTGTGTAAACTAGGCTGGTCTTGAACTTAGAGATCCACTTGCCTCTGTCTCCTGAGTGCTGGGATTATAGGTGTGTGTGATATGGGTCTTGTATATCTTTTTTTTTTTTAATTTTATTTTATTAAGATTTATTTATTATGTATACAGTATTCTGCCTGCATGTATCCCTGCATGCCAGAAGAGGGCACCAGATCTCACTACAGATGGTTGTGAGCCACCATGTGGTTGCTGGGAATTGAACTCAGGACCTCTGGAAGAGCAGTCAGTGCTCTTAACCATTGAGCCATCTCTCCAGCCCCCGGGTCTTGTATATCTTAAGCATGAGTCCACTACTGAGTTGCCCTACACACTATAATGTTTGTAAATTGAATTTAAAAAATATTCTAGTCTTTTAGGGAATTACATATAGGTTGACTTATTTCCAGAAATGAACATGCATTTATTGGCTTTGATATGAAGGTCAAGAAATTAAAGGTTAAAAATTTAAGTATTATAAAAATATGGCTCAGTGAGTAGAGACTAAAGCAAACTGAGGATTGCTGCTAAGCCTGATGAACTTAGTTCAATCCCCAGGACCCACACTGTAGAAAGAGAGCTAATGCCCGCAAGTTGTCCTCTGACCTCTGTCAATGCACGCACATGCAGACACACATGCGCAGGCGCATGCATACACACACACACACACATACACACACACACACACACACAGAAGAATGCAGTACTTTTTAAAAAAAATATTGGCTCACTTAGCTTGATGGCACAACTCTTGTGATCCTAGTGCTCACAAGGCTGCTGCAGCAGAGTTGGCTGACCTTGGACATTCAGGACCATTTGTGACAACCTAGTGAGACCCTTGCCTAAAAAACAAAAAGAAGAAAGAAAAGAAAAGGCCAGGTACAGTGATTAATGCCTGTAATCCATAGGAGGTTGAGATAGAAGAATCGTTATGAGCTTGAGACCAGCCTGGCTACATAGTGAGTCTCAGGCCAGCCTGGGCTACAGAGTCAAACACTGTCTTAAAAAACAAAAGAACAGAGTAGGGTGAGTGTGAGGTCATCCTGATCTGGACAGCGAGTCTCCGTCTTGAAAAAGGAAATTTGTTTTTTGCTTATTTAAGTATTTGTGGGGGAAATGTAATTATCCTTTTAACACTGTTTTGTCAATTTTGACAACTTTTTTATCTTAACGATGTTATTTCTGTGTGCTAGCTTGAAAATAATCATGAATAGAGTGAGCTTTTAAGTTAGAAACGATTTTAAATTTGCAAGCTTGGGTGCTACAGAGGTGACTGCTTTATTTTAGGTATTTTCGAACTCTTCGTCTTGTGATCTGACGGGTTCTGGATCCTGCAACAGCATGCTGAAACTGGGTGAGGCTCAAACTGCTCTCGCTAAGCTGTGCTTCTGCCTCTGTCCCCAAGTCAGAAGTGTGAGAGGAAAGCACCACTTTGGATTAGGAGGAGAATAAAGGCGTAGTCTCTTTACTGTCCATCAAAACAAGAAGGGCTGAGGTCTACCTTTTACCAGATGGAACTCTAAAAGGTTCCTTAACGTCTGTGTCTCAGTTTCTTATCTGGATAAGTGGACATTATCTCACAGTTGTGGTTTTTTTTTTTTTTTTTTTTTTTTTTAATCAAACCGCAAGGAAGAGTAAGTCGGAAGTCTTGAGCACTGTGAGTATTTTAGTTGAAGGACAACCTTGGATGTTGTTCCTTGGGTGCCATTCAGGTGGTGGCACACACATTTAATCCCAGTACTCTGGCAGCAGAGGCAGGCAGATCTCTGAGTTTGAGGCTAGCCTGGTCTACAGAGTGAGTTCC
Organism: Peromyscus eremicus; assembly: GCF_949786415.1. NCBI lineage: Eukaryota > Metazoa > Chordata > Mammalia > Rodentia > Cricetidae > Peromyscus > Peromyscus eremicus. Next base: position 80,421,113 of record NC_081428.1, on the reverse strand, counting down.
AGGATAGCCAGGGCTACTTAGACGCTGTCTTGAAAAACAAAGCAAGAACAACAACAACAAAACAAGTGTAGGTTTTACCTTAAATCCTTTGGACTAGAAATAGCTCTGGTTACAGTGTCTCAGATTTTTGGTATATTTGCATGGTCCCCACCAGTTGGGCATCCCTGATCTGAAATCTGAAACTGGAAGCCTCAGCATCAGCACCCAGGTTTTCATATAAGGATGTTCAACCTGGAGCTTAATTTTAGCATTCTTGTTTTGAGGTGACTACTGTGCTTTCTGTTTATATATATTAATGTGACTTCAGATCAAGTTTTACTGATTAAAAAACAAGAAAGGGCTGGAGAGATGGCTGGGTAGTTAAGAGTGTGTACTGTTCTTGTAGAGGACCTGTGTATAGATTCCAGCACCCATATCAGGCAGCTCACAACTGCCTATAACTCCAACTCCAGAGGATATGATACACTCTTCTAGACTCACACACAGATATAAACATACATATACATATATATGTATATGTATACACACACACACATATATATACACACACATCCACACATAATTAAAAATAATAAAATAAATCTTAAAAAAAATACCATCGAGAGCTTATTATGTGCCAGGCACTGAGTCGACATCGTCAGAAACAGTAGAAGACCTTGTTCTTGCTTGGAGTTCATCATATATATATATATATTTTTAAACATTTATTTATTATGTATACAGTGTTCTGCCTGCATGTACACCTGCAGGCCAGAAGAGGGCACCAGATCTCATCACAGACGGTCGTGAGCCACCATGTGGTTGCTGGGAATTGAACTCAGGACCTCTGGAAGAGCAGCCAGTGCTCTTAACCTTTGAGCCATCTCTCCAGCCCAAGTTCATCATATATTTAATGAGCAACTCTAAGTTCCTGATTCCTGCAGTTGTACAGACTTGCATGTTGTCATTACACCCTGAAGGGGGATTGTAATTGTATGTACTGTACAAAATAGTATTGCGGGAAAAGCTCAGAAGAAGCCAGAGTTCTGGGTACGGTTGTAGTGTCTGCCATGTAGTTAGACTTGTAGTTTGAGAGACAAAGGAGGACGCTAGTGAAAATGAGTGTTACAGAAGTTGAGGTTCAGAAGCCACAAGTAGAAGAGGCTGAGAAATGATGCTTTGTAGTTACGCTCCTCACACTTGTTAGTTAGGGTACCGCTTGTGGCGCAGGTGTGCACAGGTGAGTAAACTTGGACCCCTGTGTATTGGTTCCTTGGCATTGCTGGGACCAGAATAGCTGAGAGAACAACACGGGGAGCGAGGTTTATTGTAGCTCCTGGTTTTAAAGTTTATGCAAACTGAATCTGACTTAGACATATTGTTTTAGTATCAGTTACTTGATGGCTGTTGTGGTTTTGTGGTAGTGAAAATAGAGCTTAGGGTCTCGTCCATCTTAGGTAATACTGTACCACAGAGTTACCTTCCTAGCCCACCATTGCTTTCACTTAATTTTTGTAACCTTCATGCTGGAGTCCTGTGCTTCTAAAAGATAAGATGGTTAGTTCTACCACACACATTTTCTGTCCTAATGCAGCCTGTTCACGGTGATATTTTTTTCCTCTCACTACAAATATGTTCTTAAAGGTAATAAATCTCCTAATGGAATTAGTGACTATCCAAAGATCAGAGTGACAGTGACCCGAGATCAGCCACGCAGAGTCCTGCCTTCTTTTGGGTAAGTGTTCAAGTCTGCTTTTCTGTAAGTGGAACTCACTGCTGTGTAGGCATTTCCACTTTCGTTCTGTAAAATAATATTAAGTAGGCACTCTGAGGGTAATAACTTGCTGAATATCATATGACTAGTTAGATTTGAATTTGAGTGTTTCCTTTCCAACTGTATTACATGTCCATAGTATGATTGGGTTTTGAAAACCATTTTAAGATTTTTATTTTTAATAATTCTATGTGTGTTTTCTCTGAATAGGTATCTGTCTATTCATAGCTGGTGTCTGAGGAGGCCAGAACAGGACGTTGAACCCCCAGCTCTGGTCCTCTGGAAGAGCAGCTAGTATTCTTAATCACTGAGCTATCTCTGTAGACCCCTATTTTATTTTTTCAAATAATGTTTTTAGTTATTTTTTGAGAATTTCACACAGTGTATTTTGATCATGTTCATCCCCCCTCTCCAACTCCTCCCAGCCCGATCCTCCCCTTCCTCCATGCCCATTCAACTTCATGTGTCGTGGCCCCCCCCCCCTCCAAATCAAGTCCAGTTTGTGTTGCTAGCTGCTTCTGAGTATGGGACCTAACTTGGAATATGATAGATGTACCTGGTGTCACTCCATTGAAGAAAAGTGACTTTCCCAGAAGCAGTCAAATACCAATAGCTCCTAAGCTAGGGATAGGACTTTGTACCTACCACCATGCTAGGATTTTGTCTAGCTTGAGCATGTTGTCACAGTCTCATTGTGAGTTCACATCTGCCTGTTGTGTATGGAAAACACTTGAAATTATCTACTACCTCTGGCTCTTACACTTTTCCTGCTCTTCTGCATAGATCCCTGAGCCTTGAGGGGAGAAGTGTGGTATAGACACACATTTAGGACTGATCATTCCAAAGTCTCTTATTCTCTGCACATTGGTCCATTGTGGGTTTCTGTGTTAACAGCCATCCCCAGGAGAAGCTTGTCTGATGAGGATTGAGGGGCACACTGGTCGATGGTTATAGACATGAGTCATTAAGAGTCATTTTTATTGCTATATCCATTTAGTAGAAAAATAGTAGTTAAAATTTCCCCTTAGAGCCCATGCCTTATCCAGTCACAGGTTCTTGGCCTTAGTGTCAGGAATGGATTCCATCTCATGATGTGGTTGGTTACTCCCATAACATTTGTGCTATTATTGCACCATTATTGTAGCTTGCTGGGTTCATAGCTGGGTGGGTTTGATGATTACTTTTCCTCTGTGGTGGGTGTGCATAGTACCTTCCAGCACTGTGAAAGTAGCCAATATGATTTAAGCTTTCAGTGAGTACCAGCTAGATTTCTCTCTGTGCCCTGACTCGTGTGGTGTTTTTCAGCAAATAGGGTATTACCGTCAAGTTCTGAAGGGTAACCAAGAGCCAGCAATAGCCTGTAATGTTTAGAGGGTTGGTCTATGGGACCCCGTTAGCCAGCAACTCAAAAAAGAGGTAACCCATTCCTCTTTTATTTGGTAGTGTGTGGTGTCTAGTTAGGGAATGCACGTTCTTCTCAGTAGCTATTGTAATTTTCTCCAAAAACGACCACATAGTAGAACACAAGAACTCTCAGTATAAATGTAGGAAGATTGAAATAACATCCTGCATCCTATCTGGCTGGCCACAAAAGAATAAAGCTGGATATCAACAACAGTAGAAACAGCAGTAAATGCCCAGACTCGTGGAACTAAACAACATACTACTGAATGGCAGTTGGGTTAAGAGAGAAACCAAAAGGGAAATAAAAACCATCCTAGAATTAAGTGAAAATGAAAACACAATATCTGTTTTTATTTTATGTGTATGAGTGTTTTGCTTTCTTGTGTCTGTGTGTACCATGTGCATGCAGTGCCCTTGGAGGCCAGAAGAGGGCATTAGAATGCCTGGAATTGGAGTTACAGAGAGTTATTAAACATTCAGTGGGTGCTAGGAACTGAACCCTGGTCCTCTGCAAGAATTGCAAGTGCTCTTACCCCCTGAGCAATCGCTCCAGCGTCCCTGAAAGCCATTTTAAAAAGAATTGATGTTCACTTTCTTTTAAACTGTGAATGTGTGTGTGTGTGTGTGTGTGTGTGTGTAAGTTCAAAGACAGTTTGTGAGAGTTGGTTCTCTCTTTGCATCATGTGGGCCCCAGGGATCGAACGGAGGTCATCATGAGTCCTGGCAGCAAGCCCCTCTGCCCACTGAGCTGTCTTGTCAGGTGTCTATTGGTGAAATTATTAAGGCCATTCCACGTAGTTAAAATGAGATTTATTTAATAGAGCATAGGTAAATGGCATGTTACAAAGATCGTTCCAAAAGTTGTCTTATCCTAAAGAACCTGAATCTAATACTTAATATGTTCTGTCTACTAAGTTGTAACTATAACTGCTTGTCTTCAATCCCATCAAAGACCTGAGAAGGAGTATAATGGTACCTGAGAAATGGTAGGTGGATGCAAGCAACTTTCGGGAATCTTGCAAGAGTAGACCGAGACAGCTGGCAGCCTGGACAGTCACCTAATGTTTCTCAGCTTTGTTGGTGCATTCAAATTGGCTACAGGCCTAAAATATCTGACAGACCATTTTCCGAAGCAGGAATTCTGAAAGACCATCTTACCCTGTCTTGGCAGAGTACAGTGGTCGCTTTCCTTGTGTCCCGCTTGTCCAGAAAGGACAGCATTCGTACTGTCAGCAGTTGAGGCAAAGGCAGTTCTTTGCCCAGTGGGCCATTTTGTGCCAAGAAGACAAACTTCCAAATGGAAATGTCTTAGAAGCCCAACATTCTCTCGGGATCAAATTGGTGCAGTTAGGCGCCAGATATTGGTGAAATTATTAAGGCCACTCCACGTAGTTAAAAGGAGATTTATTTAATGGCGTAATTTACAAATTAAGGGATAGGTAGGTCGCGGGGTCTGGGGAAGGTGTATCAAAGTCCAGCGGTGTTCTCTGGAGCTCTGCTTGGCCCACCTCCACTGTCCAGGGTCCCGAACCAGAGAGAGCTGGCCCATCTAGATCTCAGGTCTCCAGGCGCCTCCCTTGGCCCTGCCTTGTAGGCATGACAGTTGCCAAAGTCTCAATGGGGGTTGGAACTTCCAGATCAAAGCTGGAATGGCTACCCACTACAGGTGTCCCTTGTTTATTGTCACTCTAGAATTGCTGTTGTGTTCATAGTCTCTTCTTTTACCTTTTCATTATAAAGCCATGTTTCGTCAGGTGTCATGGCTGAGATCTTTAATCTCAGCACTAAGAGGCAGAGGCAGGCAGATCTCTGAGTTCAAAGCTAGCCTGGTCTACATAGTGAGTTCCAGGACAGCCAGGGCTTTGTAAAGAGACTCTGTCTAAAAAAACAACCCTCCCCCCCACCCATGGCATGTTTTATTGATTTGTCTTGTTATTGCTTGTGGGTTTGATGGTTTTTTAGGTTTTGTTAATTGTTGTTGTTGTTTGAGATAGGCTCTCAACCACATAGTCCATGCCAGACTGGAATTTATTATGTAACTGAGGCTGTCCTGAACTCTTTGTGTAGTCCAAATCTTCAATTTTTCTGTTTTAGCCTTCTGTTTTTTTTAAGCTCTCATGGTTTTTAAATTCTAAGAGTCCTCTCCACTGTGCATCAATTTTTTTAAAGTATTTTGCTCCAGTTATAAATGTGCAGTGCCTTTTCTTACCTCAAAAACTGTTTATTATTTTTAAATTTCTTTGACCCTGCTTTTTCTGTTCCATTAGCCCCCAGGGCTTTCCTTAAGCCTGCCTTGGTTTATTTTAGTTGTATCTTTCAAGTTAGATTCTTTATTAAGAATTCTGGGCCAGAGCTGGGGCAGTGGTGGTGCTCGCTTTTAATCCCGGCACTCAGGAAGCAGAGGCAGGTGGATCTCTGAGTTCAAAGCCAGCATGGTGTACAGAGCGAGTTCTGGGACAGCCAAGGCTACACAAAGAAACCCTGTTTAAACAAAAGAATAAAATTGTGGGCCTGGAGATAGTTCAACTAATCAAGTTCTTGCTGTACAAAGACAAGGACCTAAACTGGATTCCTAGCATTCGTGTAGAAGCTATCCCACAGCTACACAGATCCTTAACCCAAGTGCCAGAAGTGGGAGAAGCAGGCAAATGCTGGAGCTCATTGGCTAACCAGTCTAGCAGAATTGATGAGCTCCTAGGTTCCTCAAAAATTGAGGTGGAGAGCAATTGAGGTAGATGCCTGATGTTGCCTCTCGATTTCACATGCACAAGCACACATGTGCAAACGTGAACACATACAAACGCACACATCTGGTGATCCCCGGCTAATAATTGACTTATAATTACAAGTGAAAGGTGGGTGGCTGGAGAGTCGACTCAGTGTTTCAGAGCACTTGTAGAGAACCTATCCATGTTCAGTTTCCAGCACTCAGACGGTAGCTTTCAAGTTCCAGGGTTCTTATGCCTCATCTGGCCTCTACAAGTACTGTGTGCACATGGTGCACAGATGCACATGCAGACCAAACACATATGCATAAAATGATAACTTAAAACATCTGAAAGCCAGCTGTGGCAGCACGCCTCTTTAATTCCAGCACTTGGGAGGCAGAAGCAGGAGATTCTGAGGTCGAGGCCCGCTTGGTTTACATAGCCAGTTCTAGCCTAGCCAGGGCTACACAGTGAGACCCTGGAGAGAGAGAGAGAGAGAGAGAGAGAGAGAGAGAGAGAGAGAGAGAGAGAGAGAGAGAGAGAGAGAAGAGAGAAAGAGACTGAGAGAGACAGAAAACGAGAAACTAAAAGCCAGGTGCCTCTGAATTTGCATTAAAGAGACATTGTAAAGCTAGGAGGGAAAGTATAAATTGACATAGGAGTATCTTGTATCAGAACATGAAGGGGCCCAAAAACTGGTGAAATGCCAGCCTGACTTGGGAAAAAAAATTGATAGGTATTCAGTGGCCAATTAGGGGGCAATTTAAGCATCAAAATTAATAAAGCTCAGAACACAGATACCAACGGATGGATGTAAATTGTGGAAAAGGAGGATCTTTATAGGAAAACGCTGACTGTGAGTGCAGAAGAGAGGAGAAAGATCACCATTTGTGACCATCTCAGTAATGATGACTGCGGCTGAGTCATGGCTGAGCTAAAGTGGGGATTTGATAAGGCCCAGGATACTCATATTGACATACAGTATCTCCCCCAATCCTTATTAATTATAAAAGGGGGGTAGCTTTTGATAGAGAACCCTGCCTGATACTACCTTAATAAAAAGTTCAAATTGAAATGGTTGTTAGTAGCACAAAGTGACACCATAGCCTCCAGGCATATTGCACATATATGGACACCATCACTCAATGTAGTGTTCTTGTAGAAACTGATCATCTAAACTTACCTGTGAGTAAATACAGTTATTTTACGATTAAAATGCATTCTACAAAACCACAGGCTTGTACTCTATCTTTAAGGCAAAGATTTATCAGATGGAAGCACACCAAAGATACACAGCAGCAGGATGCAATGTGGAATCTGATGGGATTCTACCTAGAATGCTATGAAAGAAATTTTCAGTAACATTTGAGAAAATAAAAATGTGTGCTGCATGCTTGACAATTTTACTCTTTGAGGGATGTTCTTGTTCATGAGACATGTATTTAGAAATGAACTTGATTCTCTAAACATGTAGTTATGCGGTCAGTTTCCCTGTGATCATCATTTGACATCCACCAAGCTTAAAGACTGGCTTGTTTCCCTTCCATTTACAATTTTATCTCATTTCTGTTATTCATTTACAAGGTTCAAAGTACATTGTTTAGTTTCTAAGTACTTGAATAGTCCTTATATCTTTCTGATAGTGATTTCTGGCTAGTCCCTTTATGGTCAGAGAATATACTTTGCATTGATTTCACTTTTAAGTTTTTTAACATTTCAGCTTTTGTCTACAGTATTATCCATTTGGAAGGAGCTTCACATCGTCTTCAACAGAATGTATAGTCTGCTACTGCTGACTAAAGTCTATAGGTATCAGTTAGGTCCCGCTGGCTGATGGTGCTTTATATAGTTCTGTTTTTCTTTTCTAGTGATTGAGTGCAGAGTGTTGATGCTTTCTACAGTTTTGGATTTTCCCTTCCATGCTGTCAGTTTTGCTCTGCGTTTCCTTTTGGTGATTTGAAGTTCACTCAGGCAGATACCCTTACTCACCCCACCACTCTGACTGGTGCTCGGCTGCATCCACTTTCTCTTCCTTGGTCATGTGTACATACAGTTTTTTTCTAAACCATTTGAGAGTTAACACCTGGACTCCTGCCTTTTTTCTTAAATATTTGAGTTTATTTCTTAAGGAATAGGACATTGATTTATATAATTATAGGTTATAAAGTTTGGCACTTTTTTTTTTTTAAATGTAAGTCTTATTTAAATTTTTCCATTGTAACTTTTCCCCTGTTCAGGACCAGGATCCAGTTCAGGATTGCATACTATTTGCTTTTCACCTTTTAAAAATCTGCTTTGATCCTGAGTATCTCCTTAACCTTTCTTTGTAAGGCATTAGTATTTCCATTTAAGGAACAGTGGATGTTTTTAGAGAAAGTACAGTGTCTTTGTGAAAATAGCATATGGGCATGCTCTATCCTTTTCAGAGCACGTACCAGGAGCTGTGCTGGCAGTTTGTGCTGTTGGCAATAGCAAGGAGAGATGCAGGTTGTATCACTATCAGCAGTGACACAGCTTTATTGCTGTGTTTAGTTTCTTTATTAATCATTAACCTCTTCCTTCCCTTCCTTCCCTCTCCATCCTTTTCCTTCCCATTTCGTTCTCTTTTCCCTTCCCTTCCCTCCTCCTCTTTCCCTTCTTCCCTCCCCCTTCCACCTTCCTTTTCTTCCTTTCAAGTTTTAGGGATTGAACCCAGGGCCTTGAATATTAGATGAACACTACCACTGATCTATGCCCCCTAGCCACTCCCAACACACACCTTTTAACAATTGAGATGGGTCTTGTTACCTTGCCCAGTTGGTTTTAGAGTCTTGGCTTGAAGCAGTTTTTAAGCCTCAGCCTCTGAATGGCTACGACTACAGGCATGCTGCACTAACCCAGCATAGAATTTGCTGACTTTAGCTGACGTCTCAGTGGTGCACACTGAGTAAAGGGAAAGTTAGGGGGAGAGGTGTGTGCAGTAGGAACTAAATCTGGAGTTAGGGTTGGAGTCCTGGCTGGGAGGAGGAGGGCTTTCATGTGACAGACACTCCATAGTGAAATGCTAGGATATCTAACTTTTGCAAATGATGATTGTTTAAGACTAGCAGTCTTAAGTTAGAACAGCAGAGTAATAAATCCCAATTCAATGATATGTCTCTCTTTTTTTTTCTTTTATTCTCCAGTTTTACATTGAGATCAGAAGGCTATAATAGAAGACCAAGTGGCCGTCGCCATAGCAAAAGCAATCCAGAGAGTTCCTTAACATGGAAACCTCAGGAGCAGGGTGTAACAGAGATGATTTCTGAAGAGGGTGGCAAGGGTGTGAGGCGGCCCCATTGCACTGTGGAGGAGGTAAGCCCTTTTAGCCTGATACCTTAAATGTTTTTAGTGGCTTTTGGGTAATAATTTGTGTACTGTGGCATACAATTCAAAAGGTACTGGAGGGGTACAGTGACTCTGAGTGTCCCAGCACCCCATCCCTTGCTGGCCTCCCCAGCCTCCGTTGACTCCTAGTAAGTATTCTTGCTGCACAGTTAGCGACCCAGAGCTACTCTAGACATGCATAGTTTGAGTCAGTTTCAGATGTCTGTAGCCCAGACTGGCTTCTAGCTCACAGAAATTTGCCTGCCTTTGCCTCTTGAGTGCTGGGATTAGACACATGCACTGCCATGCCCTGCCTAACTTAGTTTTATAAACTTTAGTAACTGTGATTAAGTGAAGATGCTAAATGATGTTGATGTGTCACTCTGCTTTTCCTCCCCTCTCAGAGCGCGTAGTGTAATGAAGAGATAGTCCTTCATTTCTCTCTGGAGAGCTTCACTTAGTCCAGGAATGTTGAGGAGGATTTCTGTCTCTGGCATTTCCCAATGCCATCCGCTGTTTTAATTTGGTAGATGGTTTGGGAGCTATTTGTTTGGTTCATCGAAATATTTATTCAAATCCCAGACACTGCACTAGTTTTCAGTAATTGGGGATGTGGATCCTAGATTTGGCCCCTGCCTTCAGGAGTTTTACATAACTTAGAGTTCAGCAAACAGGCCAAGGGAACAGTGGGCCAGAGGCTCTCTGTGGGTTTTCAGAAGAGAAGCCTGAGTGTTTTAGGAGATCTGAGACTGGACTAAGCAGATGGATTCCAGGACAGTGGGTCTCAGTCTTAGCAAAGACACGTTTGTTAATTGAGAATAATCACACATGGCATACAGGGAAAACCTGAGGCCCAGATTTCAGTTCTGGATAAATATATGTCACTGACCAAGATACCCTGTGTGTTTAGGGGGAAGATGCTGACTTCAGTTTTGGACATTGTTTAAAGTGCCTGTGAAACACGCAAGAAGACCTCTCCTGTAGACTCTTGGATATAGGTGATGGGAATTTTGAGAAGAAGGCAGGGTTAGAGACACATTTCTGAATTTTCTACATATTGATGTAATTTAATTCAAGGGAGCTGATAAGATTATTTAGGGGAAGAATGTAGTGTGAGATGAGATGTGGGCAGAGCCGTCAGCATTTATGGCAGGCAGAATGAGAGTAATGGGCAGTGGAGACTCTAGAGAAAAGAATCAGAGAGTTTACTGTCCAGGAAGGCCAGGCGAGGTCAGCTGGGTGAGGTGCTGAGGGTGACCATGGACCATAAAGCCTGAGACTACACATTAATGTGGCTGCAAGGCCATTGGTGATATGAACTCGGATTATCAAGTGGATTATTTCTGTTAATTTCTGGTCAACTCAATTTTGTTCAACATAGTTCTGTCAAAGACGTAAACGCCTCCAAGATCTAGCACAGTGTTTCTCTACCTTCCTAATACTGTGACCCTTTAATACAGTTCCTTATGTTGTGTTATTTTTGTTGCTACTTCATAACTGTAATTTTTGCTACTGTTATGAATTATAATGTAAACATTTGATATGCAGATGGTCTTAGGCACCCCTATGAAAGGGTGTTCAACCCTCTGGGGGTCGGTACCTACAGGTTGAGAACTGGTGATCCAGCAGACAATGTAAATGACTAAAGTAGGGTGAAAAGCAAATGGCCTACCTAAAGGGGATAGCTCCAGGTTAATTCATTTTTTTCTAAAGAGGTTAGGATTTGGGATTTTTAACATTTTTTATAAAGTCGGTATTTAATTAAAGCAACTTCAAGAACAGTGTGCCCCAAATAAAGTCCATCTGTGGACTGCATCTCACTGGCCAATGTATGGTTAGTTTTGAGTTTAAGCTTTATGTGCTACTATTGACCATGCATACTTTTTTATTCAGGGTGTCCAAAAGGATGAAAGAGAAAAATACCGAAAGCTATTGGAGCGACTTAAAGAAGGTGGTCATGGAAACACTCTCCCTCCTGTTGCTTCACATCATAGGTGAGAGAGTTGACAGGATGAATTCTTTGTTAGCATGTGTCCTTTGTCCTGTTTTTAGAGAGGTGCTGGTGTGAAGAGAACTAGCTGTATAGTTTGTCGGACACTGTAGTGTAGTGGCTTACAGAATGGAATTTCCTGTTAGCTTTAGAGTCCTTTGCCTACACCAACCTTTTTTTTTTTGTGGTTGTTGTGGTTGATAGTGTGATCTCACTATCTAGCACAGGCTAGCCTAGAACTTGTAATTCTCCTGCCCCAGCCTCCCGCATGCTGAGATTATATGCATTGGAAACCATATCCAGCTCACATGAACTCTTATTCATGTACAGAAAGGGAATCACTGCCTAACCTCCTCAGTACGAGCATTTCCCACAGTTTCTGTCTCTCTGCTGTTGTCCTAGCTCCTTCCTTCTGCTCATCTTTCTGTTCCTTCTCTACTCTTTTCTCTTTATTCCCTCACAGCCTCTCCTTCTGTATTTCATTTTTCTTATCGCACGCATGCACACACACACACATGCACAGACATATACAGTCTCTGAGGCATCTAGTGACTGCATTTTAGCATCCTCTACTTAGAAATAAGATTAAAGTTAACTGGGTCATAAGAACTTTGTTTATGTGATTGCTTGTTAATTAAATATGCCAGCGATTTGAACAGGTAGATAACAGCAGCAAAAGGAAGTGATGTCTAGTCTTACATTTATCTGGAGGAATGGGCAGGAAGGTATAAATTCAGGATTTCGGTTCACCTGGTAATCCTAACAAGTGATTGCAAATACACAGAGTCCCATGAAGTATAGAACTATCAAGTTGAGTCACAGAATTGTCTAGCTTATTGAATACAGAAAAAAATAAATTATTATTTGGGAGTTTTTTTTTTTTTTTTTAAAAGATTTATTTATTTATGTATACACTATTCTGCCTGCATGTCTGCCTACAGGCCAGAAGAGGGCACCAGATCTCATTACAGATGGTTGTGAGGCACCATGTGGTTGCTGGGAATTGAACTCAGGACCTTTTGGAGAGCAGCCAGTGCTCTTAACCTCTGAGCCATCTCTCCAGCCCCTATTTGGGAGTTTTAACTTTGGTTATTGCATATCATATGGGTTTTCGTTGTCGTCCTGGTGTTGTGGGTCGGAATGTTAGTCCTTTCTCCACTGTGACTGAGGTCTTCCCTTTTGTGTCTGAGCTGATCTTCTTCCTTTTGTTTTTCTAAGTTCTCAGAGAAGTCAGATGGACACATTAAAGACCAAAGGCTGGGTGGAGGAGCAGAGTCATGGAGTCAGGACAACCCACTTTGTTCCAAAACAGTGTGAGTTCTAATTTAGCTCTATCTTAAGACACTGACCTTAGTTCATGTGAGAGCATGCTTGTTGAAAATTGGCACACTACTCAAAGATGGTATACCAGGCTGTAAGTATTGTCAGGCTGTAAGGCATTGGCTAGCAGACCTGAAGTTTTATTTTAAAAAAGAAAATTGCTTTAAGATTAAGTTGACTTGTGAAATAACCGTATTTTGTGAGATTAAAATTAACTGACTTCATATTAACTTCCTTATATTTCTCCAAGAATTGTTCACTGAATGACTAGTTTATCAGATGATCTGGTATCAATTTGTGGGCAAGAGTATATTGAAGGAAGAGAAAGTTACATGTATTTTAGATGCTTGTGTGTGAGGCAGCCCGTGGATTTGGAGTTCACATTAGCATCAGTGCAGACAAATGTCCTGGTACTTTGAATCTGAGAGTTGAATTTCCAACCTGTGACTGGCTAGTAAAGGATCTTTCTTTTTATTCCTACAGACAGAGTTGTTGAAACAAGGGGACCTCTCTGTTCAATGAGAAGTGAGAAGAGGTGTGTAGCCCATTTAATTCTAAGATTTCATTTAGAGTAAGTCTTCTCACAAGTTATATTTATGAATAACCATGAGGAACTGTGGATCTCCTCAGGCTGCTAACTAGTCAGCACTGTAAGTAGGTAAATAGTTCTTAAGTCACACACTTCCAGGCTGCCCTCATCTCTTAGCCATCGGGGTTTGGGGAAGTAGGTGTTTCTTAGGCATATGGGTTGGGCAGCATCTCCAGTGGCCACTGTCCCAAGCGTAGGAACAGTGAACGTAGTCCAGCTCTCCTTAGGGCTTTGGATGGTTGTTATTTTATTAGCAGACTTTGCCAGTAGTGGCCAAGGGTCCAAATCTGGTCCATGTGTTCTTGTTAGGTAAGCCACAGAGGGAAGGAACTGTGAAGGAAGCTACAAAGCCTGAAATTTTATTCCTGGGTCCTTTTCAGAAAGATTTATTGACCATTGGTTCAGAGGACTATATAAACTCAAAGCCATTTTATGGAAACAAGTGTTTATTATTAATAAATTATATGCCAGGATAGGTTCAAGAAAGGCATAAATGTATCCTCAGAGAACTCACAATGAGGTAATTATTTGTGCATAGTTCACTACGTGTAGTTAGTGAATATCACTCACTGTGAATCTTAGGTACTTCCTAAGAGTAGTAAGAAATTGGTATATCAATATCCAAACAGTTATACAGGAAAGTTTGAAAAGTTTGTTGAAGTTTACAAGTTTTCAAAGGCTTGTTGGGATTACTGTCTCAGATCAATTGAGTAGGTGTTACTGTCTATTCCGTGAGCAGAGTTCTGACAGAAGCAGTGTTGTAGAGGATTGATTTTGACTCAGGGTTCAGCCCATTGTGATGGGTAAGCACGGCAAGGTAGTGGTAGATCAGGAAGCAGGGGAAGGGAGTGCTTGCTTGTCACCAGTCTCCTCCCAGCTTCCAGTCTGGAATGGTGAGCCCTGGTACACACATCCTGTCTACTAGGTGGTTCTGAATCCAGTCAGGATTACCATTGCAAGTTCACCACATGGACAGCATGTCTTTTACCAGCTTGACAATAGCTGAGCTCCCTTGGACCACAACTGCCATGGCCTCTCAGTGTTTAGGTGGATGGCCATAGGCAACTCTCTTCAAGGAAGGTACCTTTCTTCTTGAGGCAGCCTTCAAAATGACATTACAGGGCTGGCAGGATGGCTCAGGAGCTTACCACCAAGTCTAAAGACCTGAGTTTGATTCCCAGAACCCACATGATAGAGAGAACCGACCTTCTGAGGTTGCCTTCTGTTTTACACTTGTGTATCACGGAACTTTTGCCACCCCCTCCAATAAATAAATAAGTGTAAGAGTACCAGAAACAAAAAACAAAGAAACTGCTATGTTAACAATAAAGCAGTCAATAAGACAGGGTCACAGTTTTGTGCTTTAATCATGTGGCCAGTTTCTTAGTCTAGGGAAGAGTTTTGATTGTTTTTTGGGGGGGACAGGGCGGCTGGGGTGAGTTAGCAGTACCAATCCTTTTTAATAATTGCATCCTCCTTGTTCATCACTGTCATCCTTTGGCTCTGTGTTTTCCTTCCAAGTCTTCCGTAAGCTTGGCCATGCCACATCCTGACTGCTGAGCTGTGTCTCTTCAGTTGGTCACTGCTTCCCCACCCATCTTTTTTCAAGAGAATGGGCAGGGAGGGGACATGTGTGTATGCGTGCAGAGGTCAGAGGTGGAGACATTAGATGTCTTCCTCAGTCATTTTCTACTCTTTTTTTAGACACGGTCTCTCACTGAACCTGGTGCTCGTTGATCTGGCTAAACTGGCTGGCCAGCAAGCCTCAACCTCCTGTCTCCTCCTCTCTAGAGCTGAGATGATAAGCATGTGCTGTTACACCCAGCTTTTACATGGGTGTTGGACTTAGACTCAGTGTTTTACCAACTCATCCATGTCCTCAGCCCCTTTTTCCAGTCTTTTGAGATAGGGTCTTACTGTGTAAGTAAGGCTGACCTCAAACTCATGATCCTCCTGCCTCTGCCCACTGAGTGCAGAGGTTACAGGCATATACCACCTCTTCCTATACCCCATCCTCTTTAAAATCGCCCTGAGATAAGCTTCTGGGTTGCAGAGAAAGAAAATCGAGCTATTCTTCAACTTGTAGTCCCAAGGTCCCTGTCTGAACCTCGTGAGTGCAGTCCATTGTCCTCATTTCTGTTGGCATTGTGGTTTTCTCAGCACCTGTCAGAATCTCCATTCAGCTCTGCTTTCAGCATTCTAGAGCAGTGCTCTCTCCTGTATCTCCATTTCCCCCGTGTTCTTCCTTCAGACTGGTTGTAAAACTGTAAGATCCACAGAGCGGTCTAGTTACAGCAGCAGCCACACTTCCCTGACACCGGTCCTTCATGTTAATTTCCACCACTGCTGTTGACTTGCCCGATGGAGGACTTGAGGGATGATGGAGTGTTAGAGGCCAGCCATCATGGTGAGGCAAGCATTAGGACGAAGGCACGGTTTATGTGTGGCAGGCCAGGGGTCAGACAGGACAGGGCCAGCACTCAAGACCACTTTTGTTCAGAGGTTAGTAAATCCTAACTTTAAAATAAAAGAATTTGAGACAGGATCTCAGTTAGCCCAGGCTAGTCTCAAGCTCATTGTGTAGCCTTGAGCAACTGATCTTCGTGCCTCCAGTTCCCTGAGTTCTGAGATTACAGATGTGCACCACTAGTAAATCTTACTTCTGGAACTAATCTCTACTATGTTAAACAGCAGAAGTGTAAATCTGACGGTTTCCTTCTCAGGTACTCAAAGGGAAAAGCTGATACAGACAAGGTGGTAGGACTCCGCCTGGAAAAGGAAGGTGTAAGTAGAAGCCTTTGGTAAAGGTTGGTTTGGTTGTTTGGTTTTATTTTTCCAGACAGGGTTTCTCTGTGTAGCTTTGGAGCCTGTCCTGGAACTGTTCTGTAGACCAGGCTGGCCTCAACTTTCTTTTTATTTTATGAACATTGGTGTTTTGCATGCATGTATGTCTGTGTAAGGATGTAGGGTCTCCTGGAACTGGAGTTACAGACAGTTGTGAGCTCACATGTAGATGCTGGGAATTGAACCAAGGTCCTTTGGAAGAGCAGTCAGTGCTCTTAACCACTGAGCCATCTCTCCAGCCTCCATACTCAGGTTTTTAATAACAAAGTATTTTGCTAAAAATTTATTATCTGGCAGAAGTATATTTCTCTCTGTCTCTGTCTCTGTCTCTCTCTGTCTACCTTTTGAGTCAGGGTCTCACTGTGTAGCCGTGGCTGGCTTAGAGCTTACTGTATAGACCAGATTGGCCTCAAACTTGTAGAGATCCACTTCCCTCTGTCCCCTGATTGATTGATTAATTAATCCTTCTGCTGGGATTACAGGTGTGCACTGCCACACCCCATACAGGAAAAGATTTCTTGATTAAATGCAACTGAATCTTTTTTTTTTTTTTTTGGTTTTTCAAGACAGGGTTTCTCTGTGTAGCTTTGCGCCTTTCCTGAAACTCACTCTGTAGACCAGGCTGGCCTTGAACTCACAGAGATCTGCCTGTCTCTGCCTCCCGAGTGCTGGGATTAAAGGCGTGTGCCACCACCACCCGGCACAACTGAATCTTTATGTTACTCACATTTTAGTTACATAGAATTACAAAAGAGTTTAAGTCTTAAAACATTCCCTTATCTACTGTTCTCTGTTTCTAGTGATTCTAGATCGACTCTTTGTGTTTAATTATCATTTATCATGGATTTAGCCAAAACAAAGAGTGTTCATAGTCTTAGCACTTGGAGAGGACAAGTTTGGACAATACAGTGAGGCTGTTCATTCTATACAATGGAGGAGGGGATGGGGACTGCCTGGCATTCAGCAAGAACGAGGAATGCTCAGTGGTATCTTGAGACTACAGTGACTCTACTCCAGAGTTATCTCTAAATCCATTTCCTCTTTTGTAAGGTGTGGGTTTTATATATGGGAGCAAAATAGAGGACTAGACTGTAGTTCAGTGGTAGAGTTTGTCTAGCATGTTAAAGGTCTTAGGTTCCAACCCTAATATAGAAAGAGGAAGAAGTAAATTGAAGCAGGTTTAACTAACACAGGCTGACCCTGAATAAGGACAGAAGTCGATTTCTCTGTATGAAGCTCTGCAGGCCATAGTTTGTGCCTTTCTAAACTTCATAAACATCTTTTAACCACATTTTAGATTGGGATAGGAACTGAACATGCTTTCCTTCCTTCTCCCCGAGGGATGGCAAGGGTTTCAGTTTTCAGTTGATATGCCCTGTGGGCCTTTGTTTAACTCTAAAGCTTCTGCCCACCCTTGCCAGAGCAGACAGACAGGCTGAGTCTGTCCTACCATCTGGAGAGATGCCAGTTCTCATATTCATTTTCTCTCTCTCTCTCTCTCTCTCTCTCTCTCTCTCTCTCTCTCTCTCGCTCTCGCTCGCTCTCTCTTTCAAGTTAATGCCAGAGTTTTACACTTTTTCTTAATTTTATAAACACCATACACCAAAACTAAGCAGACCCAAAGTCTGTACATCTCCGTGAACTGTATGTACAGTTTTACAAAGGCCACTTGGAACAGAGGCTGTGTGGCTTCCCTTTGGAGTTTACACTTTCACTATCAAATATATTTTTATGCACTTATTCACCACTCAAAATGAAAATCCATGAGAGGTAAAACTAGAAAACAATTAGCTTTGTATCTTCTTTCATAACTTTTTGTTTGGTTTTTCGAGACAGGGTTTCTCTGTGTAGCTTTGGAGCCTGTCCTGGAACTCATGCTATAGCCCAGGCTGGCCTCGAACTCATGGAGATCTGCCTGTCTCTGCCTCCCGAGTGCTGGGATTAAAGGCGTGCACCACCACCGCGTAGCTTTCATAACTTGTACAGCGTTTTATATTCCATATGTAGTGTGTAGTAGTGTGTATATGCAAGATGAAGCATGTCAACGTTGGAACTCTTTTGGTCAGACAAGGGGACACCAACTGGAGCCCGACCTATCTGAAGAAGTCTCTGCCCGGCTTCGCCTTGGAAGCGGAAGCAATGGCTTACTCAGGAGGAGAATGTCAGTGCTCGAGGCAAAGGAGAAGAGCTTCCCGAGCAGAGAGAAGGAGAGAAGAGCAGACCTCTCTGAACTTACAGAGGTATAATTCCTGTGTGGGCCAGAGAAAGGTGGATGCTTTAGACCAGCCCGTTTCTCTAAACTTAAATGCATGCTGTGTTCTGAGGAGTTTCTCCAGATACGGACTGAATGTATGAAGTTATAAAAACAAAACAAGAACTGGACTCTGGGTCTGCTTGTGCTGCTGTGTTGATCATTTGTGGTCTGTGGGAAGGTGGCTTGGTGGACAAGTATACTTAGTTTTGGTTCTTTTCTCTTTCTGAACCTGGGTCTAGGTTGTTACTTAGCCCAGGGTGGTCTGGAACTAATGGCTATTCTCTTGCTGCTAGCCTCCGAAATGCTGGAATGTGAGAATGTGCTATCATATCTGCCCGTAATTGATTATTTTTCTACCCTTCAAACGTTTTGAGTTTTAAAATGTGGTATCAAATGAATGTATTGAACATTTTTAAAATGTTTTTCTAAAACATCTCTTTTTTTAATTGATTACCATACTTGAATATAATGAAAGTTTATTAAAAAAAAATTTGGAAATGAAAGTAGTTAAAATTCTTATTTTAAAGGGGATTCCTCATACTGGATCTTCCTCCCCTGTTGTCTTGGTATATGTGTGGAGGAGTTCGCTTAGGAGTGATCTCTCTGCACAGGAGTTCTTGTAGTTCATCTCTACTGCCATAACATGGATCAGAGTGGTTTGGGGGGAAAAGTGTTTATTTTTGCTCACACTTCCAGGTGTGAGCACGTGTATTCTATCTAGCTAGATGTATCACACCAACAGTCAGGAGCAAAGAGTAAGTGTCTAGATGCATGACCACTCAGCTCTGTTTCTCCATTCTGCTGGGTTCCTCCACATCAACTGACTTAACAGTCCTCCACAGACATGCCCACAGGGCAACTAAATGTAGGTGATCACTAGCTATAATTCTCTTTTGTAGGTCCTGTCGAGATGAACATTAAAGCTAACCATGACAGAGGTAGAGATATCAAGTCTTAAATAACAAAATTGTGTGGAAAGATTAAAAAAAAATAATGGAAATAATTTTGATTGGGTTCATAAGCTAAATATACATTTAGTTGCATAATTCACTAAAATAATTCAAGGAAGGATAGCCATTACTTAACTGTTTTGGCTTGGTTTGGTTTTTTCCTGAGACAGGATTTCTCTGGCTGACCTAGAACTCACTCTGTAGACAGGCTGGCCTCAAACTCACAGAGATCCACCTGCCTCTGCTTCCCGGGACTAAAGGCGTGCGCCACCACCACCTCGCTTATTAAGATTATTTAATAGTTGAAAATTTGAATGTTTTTACACTGCAGTTTTGTAGCTCTTGAATAGTGTGGATTTTCTCAAAGATGTTTCACCAGGTGTTGCTGAGATGAAAGGCATTTTTTCAGTCTGAGGCTTTTGATACCTGATAGTGGTTCTATGCTAAAGTCACATCCTCTGGATCTTCTAATTCAGGACATGGAAAAGGAAATCAGTAATGCCCTGGGCCATGGGCCACCAGATGAGATCCTAAGCAGTGCTTTCAAATTGCGAATTACTCGAGGAGATATCCAGACCTTAAAGAACTATCAGTGGCTCAATGATGAGGTCAGTTCTGTCTGTTTGTGCTGTGACTGTCATTCTGTGTAGTCATCCACCATCTGTTGTCAAAGTGACTTCTGCCCAGTTACAAGGGCCTGGGGAGCACCTTCAGTTTCTGTGACAGGGATTGAACCAGGGGTCTCCCACGCTAGGCAAGCAAGTAGTCTGCACTCAGCTGTGTTCTCTGCCCTCTTTGTTTTTCCTTTTATCTCCTACTTTGAGACAAGCTTCCACTAAGTTGTCCAGGCTGGCCTTATCTTACATAGCTCAGACAGGCGTTGAACCCTGTTGTGATCCTTCTGCCTCACCGTATACTCCTGAATAACTGGGTCATAGGCTTTCCCACCAGCCCCAGGGGTTGTTTGTTTGTTGTTTTGCTATTCTTTTCATGCTGGAAATTGAACCTAGACTATTGTGCAAGCACTCTCCCACTGAGTTGTGCATTACCTCATTAGTGCAAAACAACTCATTAAAAATGTAGTGAGGTGGGTGTGGTGGCACATGCATTCATACCAGTAGAACTCAGGAGGCAGAGGCAGGCAGATTTCTTGAGTTTGAAGCTAGCCTGGTCTATATAGCGAGTTCAAGCCAACCAGGGCTACATAGTGAGACCTTGTCCTCGCCCCACCAAAGGCATTGCACACAGTTCTGATTCCACACAGCCCAGTCTCGATGCCTGCAGCTTCACTGTCTGCTGCTGGTACAGTGGTGGGGAGTGGTGCTTGGGTCCTCCCACATGGGAAGGGAAGGGGACTATGGCTCGTTTTGCCTTCAGCTGCTTTATAAGGTAGTCTCTCCGTGGGTAGAGTGCTCATGAGTGAGTCATTGCCTATGCCATCACACTGAGTTGAGTGTTAGGTTCCTGTGTAAGTCTTTAGAGAAAGGACAGAGATGATGCAGCAGTTAAGAGTGCTTGCTGCTTTTCTGAGGACCCTCATTTGGTTCCCAGCACCCACGTCCCTTGGCTTAACAGCCTGTAACTCCAGCTGCAAAGGATCTTATGTCTCTGGCTCCATGGGAACCTGCACTCAATGTGCATATACCCACATGTATATACATAGTTAAAAATAAATCTTAAAGAATTTTTTTATTGATATGTGTTCAAGCCATAGCAAACGATAAATATAAAAAGTCACTTACTTTATTGTCTGCGTCAGTACATATTCTGCAAAAGCTGGCTTATTTCTTACTACTTTTTCAGTTAACCAACTGCTCTGTCCCTGATTTTCTCTCATTTGCTCTGTCTTCCTGTGCCACAAGCCTAGTTATATGAAAGTACTGTCATTTGTAAATGTAATTGTAAATATGCTTGTTGTAAAATTTTTGAAAAATACTTTATATTTGAAGAAATTATTGTTCAAAAGCTTCATATATATCTTGACATTTCTCTTTCTGGGAAATATATCTGAATTGAGGTTAATTTTGGATGCAATGATATAGCTAATAGTTCATTTTTCTGCATAACAGTTGCAGATGCCTTCTCATTATTGAATAGATATGTGATTCATGTGCTTCAAAATTATAGTCACATGACTTGCTGTGTTTCATTTAGGGAGATGGTCTAGTACTGGGAATTGAATCCAGGGTTTTGTATGTACTAGGCAAGCACTGTACTGTTGAGCTCAATCTGTAGCCCTTTATCCTTCTTTGTCATGCTCGTTTGTACTGAACAGTTGTTTTCTGACTTCTTTCATGGAGTGCCCTTTCCCTAAGCATCTCACTTTCTGATTCAGATAGGAATTTAATTTTGTAATGTATCTGCCATGTTCCAAATTTTAATCTTTTGGTATTTTACAGGTCATTAATTTTTACATGAATCTTTTAGTGGAAAGGAGTAAAAAGCAAGGCTATCCAGCACTTCATGCATTCAGTACATTCTTCTATCCTAAATTAAAGTCTGGGGGTTACCAAGCAGTGAAAAGATGGACCAAAGGGGTAAATCTCTTTGAACAAGAACTTGTTCTGGTACCTATTCATCGGAAGGTGCATTGGAGCCTGGTGGTGAGTTGAGAGGGTTAATTGTTGGAGCTTGGTTATAGACTCCTCCTTCTCTTCTCTCCCCTTCTCTTTTCTCTTCTCCCTCCCTCACTTCCCTTCTTTCCCTGACCTTCTCTTCTCACCTTCCTTCTTCCCCCTCCGTCCCCCTTTTCCTCTGTCCCCACTTCTTTCCTTTCTTGTCTTGGAGATCAATCCCTGAACCTCGTACATGCTAAGAAAGGATTCTACTGCTGATTGTAGCCCTAGTGTAGATGATTGTCCTCAACAGTGAAGGCTGCTTTCACTCTCCAGTGAAGGAAATGAAAGGCCAACAGTGTGTGAAAGGCAAGCTCTGCAGAGTCCTTTCTCTAAGTGTTGATTTGTTCAGCTTCAAAATCTATAAGGCACGCTTTGAGGAGGAGTTTTGACTTTTATCAGAAAGATGCAGGGGAAAATCCCTTACTAGGAGAATTATTGATGCCTGATGAACAGCTTCTAGGCCTTTTTAGAGGAATTGAAGTATGTCCTGTTAATCTCAAACCATCTGTTTATGAACTAATAGTTCATAAATCTGTTCATATTGTTACATGTGTTAAAAATTTTAAAATGCTGTTATTTTTAGAAATAAAATCATACTGCTGTGAATGTTTACAATGTTTCTGGCATGGTATGGTAGCACATGCCGTGATCCCAGTACTTAGGAGGTAGAGGGAGGAGGAGCTGGAGTTCACCCAGGCTGGGTTCAAACAGCAAAAAAGGATGTCTAAGGATTTTTGTCTTTTCCCATATAGGTAATGGACCTAAGAAAAAAGTGTCTTAAATATCTAGATTCTATGGGACAAAAAGGCCACAGGATCTGTGAGGTTCTTCTGTAAGTAAAATCTACAAGTCTTACTTCTGTGCTGTTTTCCTCCATTGGATGGCCTCTCTTCTGCTTAATACTAGGACGCTCTGAGTGGCTGTCTTAACGTGTAGTTATGAGTAACACGTAATGATAGGACTTCGTTAAATCCACCTGTTTGTCTAAAACTAACGTAGGACCTGATCTCAGCTGAGAGTTTCTGTTTGCTAAATCATGGACGGCAACTTTGCAGGTATTTCCATGGAAGACATTCTCTAGAATCCTATTAGAATTAGATTTCCTCGAAATTGGAATTCTGGGTGTTCTGAAAAACTGTTAGCCAGGGAGTCTTGGCCTATAATCCTAAAGTCACCTTGTGTCTCTGTGGCTCATTTCATAGAACTCAGGGATGTTTTTTAAATAAAGTGTGTGGTTTGTGCAGGCAAGTATTCCAAGTACAGTAGTCCCCAGTGTTGTTAGGTGTGTATTCCAGGTGAGCATCTACAACTACAGCAGTGCAGAACCAACCTGTGTGGACTGCTTTGTCTCAAAGTATGAAAGTTCATCTGTTTCCCGTGTTTCAGGAACCTCCTTTGTATTGTTGTTTTTGCCTTTAGGAGCCATTATTAAGTAAAATAACTGCCACTTGGACACAGATATTCTGCTGTCCTGATAGTAGGTCTGCTAATCGAACAGTTGCAAGTATGTATAGAATGATGGTATAGAGCAGGGCTTCTTAAACATTCCCCACTTCTCTTTTCACCTGAGAAATTTCTGTGTATCCTTAGGTACATAGGCACATAAAATAGTATTCATACAGTCAAAACATTTTCTAATAAAAAATGGGTCCTGGGAATTGAACTTAAATGGTCAGGTTTGGCAGCAAGCACCTTTACCAGCTGAGCCATGTTTTGCTGACTCTAATCCCCCACCCCCACCCCCACCTTGACTGTCCTGGAACTTGCTCTGTAGACCAAGCTGGCCTCCAACTCAGAGATCTGCCTGCCTCTGCCTCCTGAGTGGTGGGATTGAAGGTGTGCATCAGCACAGCCTGATCCAAACAGCAATTTTTTTTTTCTTTTTCTTTTCCTTTTTTCTTTCTTTTTCATTTATTTATTTATTTTTGGTTTTCTCGAGGCAGGGTTTCACTGTGTAGCTTTGTGCCTTTCCTGGAACTCAATTTGTAGCCCAGACTGGCCTCAAACTCACAGAGATCCACCTGCCTCTGCCTCCTGAGTGCTGGGATTAAAGGCGTGTGCCACCACTGCCTATAGAGTAGGAGCCTAATTTGTAGCTGAAGGAGGTCGTGTGGGATTAAATGAGATGTCTTGGCTGAGCATTCTTTTTTTTTTAAATGCTGAATGCCGTTTATTGAAGGAGGGAGGAGGTCTTAAATACAGGCTTACAGCACAATGGGAGAACCCTGGAGGGCAGAATTTTTCTATTGATGTTTTACAATCTTGCATCTAAGCTGTTAACACCGTTATGTAGGATATACAGACAAGGAACTTCCCTTAAGCATTCAGGAGGGTGAAACCCGGGAGGGAATTAGCATAGGGAGGATATCAAGGTCAAGGTCAGCAAGCAAGGCAACAGTTACCCAAAACGGGGGTCAGGGCCCTACAGGTCCCCTTTTTACTAATAAATGAGCTTCTGACTTAGGTTGCGTGGGACATCAGCAGGTCACCTTACCCATCATGGAGACGCCTGCCCAGGGTCTTAGGTTGGTGAGCGCTCCCCAGGCATTATCCATCTCTGAATACTCATTATCATACAGGCTCAGTCGTGTGTGAGCTGCAGAGTTAACTGCTGCCAAAGATCTCAAAGTGGTACTGGGCTTGCAATCTGTGTGTTCGACACAGAAAAGACCAACAGAAGTCCTATCCCACCCATAGCCAGTAGGCTAAAGGCAACTGAGCCATTCCCTTCCTTAACGAGCCTTACTGCAAATTGGAGTCCTTGTAAGATGGTATACCAAAAGCCAATGGAACTTGAGTTTATAAATTTATAATTTTCAAAGCCAATCGAAATGTGTATAACTATTGAATTAAATTTATCATGCCCAATAGAATGAAAAATTAATTAACTGTGGTAGCTACTTTTGCTGCCAGGGTCTCCACTGTGCTAGCTGTAGTAAGCAATTATGAAATGGTAATCCCAGAAACAGTAGCAGCAGTGGCTGCCACTGCTATAACAGCAACAATGGCAGCAGCAATGTCAAATTCTCTTCTGGAGCATGTGGACATCCACTGGCATGGATACAACTCCAGGAACACAAACCGCCAAGGCCCATTTTTCTTGACCCCAGCACGATTTAAGCTGGTAGCTCTGCAAAAGAACAACTAAGAACCATAAAGAAAAAACAGGCAGCTCACACGGAGCATAACTAATGGTCTCATAATGGCTACATTCAGGCTCATAAATTTTAAGGTATCTTCAAAGGGGGCTAAATGAATTTCAGGAGGCCAATAAATGTTGTACAGAGCCATTCCTGAAAAGTAGGTACTACACCAGCTTGAAGAGGATTGTGAAAATGAAAAGGCTTAGCTGGCATGCTACTGTTAACAAATGGAGGTCTTCTAAACTTTTGGCAACTCCAGCAAATGCAGCTCCTGCTTTTAACTTTAGTAAGGATGAACAGAAATGCAACATTCATTTTACAAAGAACAGTTATTGAGATAATCAATTTTTTTTAACCATGTAGGCCCCACCCCCCACCCCCCACCCTCAGTTTGGCTGTTCCAGAACTGTTCCAGAAGAAAGCCATGTATTTAAAAGTTGTGGGCAGCACAAACTGGACATGATGCTTTTGTTTATTTTAATAAAAGAGGACACAAAGTTGGGAGAGTAGGGAAGGGAGGATGGATCTGGAAGGAGTGGAGGAGGGATGGGAATATGATCAGAATAGTATGAAATTCTCTAAGAACTAATACAGAGAAATTATTAATAATAGTTTATTTTACCTTTTCCTCAATATTTTAGTGTAGATCTTTTTTACTGATGGCTAGCTTAGACAAAAGTATAGAGAAGAAATATTTAATACTCAGAAGATACTAAATTATTTATGATCCTTATAGTATTTACTGTGTAAATTATTAAATGTAGACGTGTGTGTATATACATGTATTGTCCCCTGCATAGAGATTTCCTAGTAAAATCACACAGTATGCTGTTCTGTGCTGCTTGTTAATACTTTTATTATATTTATACTCTTCTTTCTATCTTTGAAAGGTTCCTAGATGTAGCTAATCCCTCAACGCAACACACACACTATTTAGTTTTATTTTGTGTGTATGAGTGTTTTGCCAGCATATCTGTATATACCTTGTGCCCACTGAGGCTAGAAAAGGATATCAGAGTCACTGGAAATGGAGTTACAGATGGTTGTGAGCTGCCATTTGGGGACTGGGAACTGAACCTGGGTCCTCTGTAGGAGCAAATGCTCTTACATCGTTCTAGCCTCCAAAGATTTAGTTATTTTATTTTATGTGTATTGGCATTTTGCCTCCATGTATGTCTGTTCATCATGTACCTTCTGGTGGCCATGAAATTAGGATTAGAGTTGTAGACAGCTGTGAGCTGCCGTGTCTGTCCTGGGAATTGAACCTGGGTCCTCTGAAAGAGCAGTCAGCGCCTGTAAGAGCAAGTGCTCTAAATCACTGAGTTGCCTCTTTCCAGCTGCAGAATCCACTTTCCTTTATGATACTCATCACTTTCCATTAGGAGAAAAAATTAATTCTGCATTATAAGGACAAGTAATACTAAGGATTAAGACTTATTTGTGAGCTGGGCGTGGTGGTGCATGCCTGGGAGGCAGAGGAGACAGATCTCTGTGAGTTCGAGGCCAGCCTGGTCTACAGAGTGAGTTCCAGGACAGCCAGAGCTACATAGCTGTCTAGAAAAAACAAAACAAAACAAAAAAACAAAAACAAAAACAAACCCACTAAAGAAAAAGACTTATTTGTGGCTGGACATGGTGGCTCATGCCTTTGACCCCAGCTTGGGAGGCTGAGACAGGAGCATGTTGGATTGGAGGCCAGTCTGGACTTCTGTACAAATACAGAAAGACTTTTTTAAGGCTATAAAACATTAAGATACCTAAAATGTTTACCTCCTGAAAGCCAATTTTAGCCTTGCTGGGGATAGTGTTTCTCCAGTTGAGAATGTACATTCTAGTCTTGCACAGTTTTTACTGTGTTCCACGTACGAGGTCCAGCTTGTTGAATTTGAGGACCTTGAGATTAAAATTAAAATTGAGGTTAAAATGAGTTACTCATAATATTTAAGAATATATCTCCTGAGGTAGAGAGATGGCTCAGTGGTTAAAATCACTTGTTCCTGCAAAGGTCCTTGATTCAGTTCCCAGCATCTGCATGGTGGCCCACAACTCTCTCTAACTCCAGTTTTAGGGATCCATTGCCCTCTTCTGGCCTCAATGGCATCAGGCATGAATATGGTACACATAACTACAGGAAAAAACTCATATACAAATACTTTCAAAGAATATATCTCTATAGCTTGTTGTGGGCACACCTTAATCCCAGCACTTGGGAGGCAGAAGCACAGGGATCTGTGAGTTCAAGGCTAGCCTTGTTAAGGAATTCTTTTCTATAACTGCAGTGGTGTTAACCAGGCTTAGGAAGTTAGTTATCAGTAAAGTCTTTTTTTAGTGTGTGTGTGTGTGCAAGTTCATGTATGTATGTATGGCTACATGTAGGTACTTGCGTTTGTGTGGCAGCCAGAGGACAACCCTGGGTGTTGTCCTTAGGAGCACCGTGTGCCTGCTTTGAGACCCGATCTCCAATTAGGCTAGACTAACTGGACAGCAAAACCCACGGGTCCTCCTGTGTTTTCTTCCTGTGCTGGGATTACAGGCACATCTGCCCTGATCACACATTTCTAGACGTTCTCCCCACAGGCCCATAGCCAGTCAGAGTTCAGACGTGTACTTAATGTCTCTTTAGCCTCCTTGAATTGAAAACTGTCTTCTTGCCTTGTTTTTTATTTCATGACCATGACTTTTTTAGTCCAGTCCACTTTGTTTCTTAATTTGAAAGTGAGGAAAGGCACACTGTAACAGTGATTTAGTTCATTGTTGATTTCCAATTTTAATTTACAAATGTAAATAATTTATCTTGATCATATCCATCGCCCACTCTCCCGTCTTAGGCATTCCTCTCAGGCATTCCCAACGTGCCCCACGTTATAGCCCCTGCCCTTCTCATAGGCCCTTTCAAGTTTCCTGATTATATAATACACAGATACAAAAATTAAAAGCTAGTATCCACATGTGAAAAAGGATATACAGTGTTTGTCTTTTTGAGCCTAGGTGACCTCACTTAACTAACATTTTCTAGTCCCATCCATTAGCCTGTAAATTTCACAATTTCGTTTGTCCTTACAGTTGAATAAAACTCCATTGTGTATATGTAGCACATCATCATCATCAGTTTATGGACATCTAGGCTGATTCCACTTCCTGGCTATTGTGAGGAGTGCAGCAGTGAACACGAATGTGCAAGTTTCTCTGAGAATATGGAGTCCTTAGGGTGCATCCAAGAGTGGTCTAGCTGGGACACATGGAAGTTCTGTTTTTAGCGGTTTGAGAATCTCCATAGTGGCTATACCAATTTACATTTCCACCAACAGTGTATCAGGCCTTCTTTCCTTGCGTGTACACCAGCATTTGTTTCTCACTCTCTGTTCTGACTATGGTGAGGTCTCAGAGTAGTTTTAATAATGGTGAACACTTAACTTCTTCAGTGCACGCTAGCCACTTGTCCTCTTCTGAGAATTCTCTGGTCAGTCCCATTCTGATAATTGGCTTTTCTCCATGTGTAGTTCCTTGGATTCCTTGTATATTCTAGAAACTGATCCTCTGAAGATTTTTCTCTCATTCTGTAGACTATTTCTTCACTTAATTGACAGCTTCCTTTCTTGTCAAAAGCTATTTCATGAGACCACACTTGTGGATGATTGGCCTTCTCTCCTGAGCAGTCAGAGTACTGTTTAGGTAGTCCTTATCCAGCCTATATCTCCAGTGTACTCCTTCCTCCCCCAGCAGTTTGAGGGCTTAGCTCGAGGCCCTAGATCCACTTGGAATCCATTTTTGAGTTTAGTTTCTTTTCTTTTCTTTTTTTCTTTTTTTGTGGGTAGATAGCCAGTTTTCCCAGTACCATTTGTTGAAAATGTTGTCTTTTCTCTATGTATTTTGGGCGTCTTTGTCAAAACTCAAGTGGCCAAAGTTGCATGGCCTTATACCTGGGTTCCCTTTTGTATCCCATTCAATCATTGAATCTGTTTTTACATCAGTACCACGCTGTTTTTATTAATATGGATCTGTAATATAACTTCAAATCAGGTATGGTGATAACTTCAGTGGTTTGGTTTTTGCTTAGGATTGCTTTGCCTCTCCAGAGTCTCTTGTGTTTCCATATGGACTTTAAAATGCCCCCCCCCCTTTTTTTTTTTTTTTTTTGTGAGGGATTGGGGTGGGGAAGTGTGTCACATTTGTTTTTTTCAAGACAGGGTTTCTCTGTGTAATAGTCCTGGCTGTTCTAGAACTCACTCTGTGGAGCAGGCTGGCCTCTGCCTCCCAAATGCTGAGATTAGGTTTATTCCAAGGTACCTTTTTCTTTTTTGAGGCTGTTAAAAATTGAATCACTGCTGGGCAGTGGTGGCACACGCCTTTAATCCTAGTACACGGGAGGCAGAGGCAGGCAGATCTCTGTGAATTCGACTCCAGCCTGGTCTACAGAGTGAGTTCTAGGACAGCCAAGGTTGTTACACAGAGAAACCCAGTCTTGAAAAACCAAAAAAAAAAGTTTTTTTAAATCAGATTACTTCCAAGATTTCAGTTTCTTTGTCATTGATATATAGGAATGATTTGTGTGTTGCTTTTGTGTTCTGCCACTGAACGTGTGTATCAGTTCTAAAAGTTTTCTGGTTAGTCTTTAGGGGCTCATGTATAAAATCATAGCAGTTGCAGACAGGGGCCTTTGGCATCTTTCCTTTGCTGTTTGTATCCTTTTATGTGCTTTCCTTGTCTTGCTCTAGCTAAGGCTTCCAGGACTGTACTGAAGAAGAGTGGAAAAGTTGGACACCTTTGTCTCGTTCCTTATTTTAGTGGAAAAGCTTTGAGGGTTTTCCCCATTTAATATCATGTTGGCTGCAGGCTTCATATGTAGGCTGTATTATTACGATTTTTTTTTCCCTAATCCGAGTTAGAACCTTTACCATGAAGGAATGGTAGGTTTTGCCAGCGCTTTTTCTACATCTGTCCAGATGTCCATGGGGTTTCTGTCCTCGGCTCCATTTGTGTGATTTAGAACATTTATTGGCTCACACCTGTTGCGTTCCTGTATCTCTGATCAAGTTACACCACCAGCTTCATCATGGTGAATGATCTTTTTGATGTATTTACAAGTATTTAGTTTAAGTTCATCATGGAAATTAGTTTGTGGATTCTCTCACCCCATGTCTTTATCTGCCTTTGGTTTGGAAGTGTTTCTTCCATTTCTATGGAGTGGCTTGAGAAGCATTGGAGGGTTTCATAAACGTCACCATGACTCCATCTGGGCCTGGACTGCTTTTTGTTGGGAGAGCTTTAATTACTGCTTAAATCCCATTGCACGTTATAGATCTTTTTAAACTATTCATCTCATCTTGGTTCAGTTTTGGTAAGTCACATTGTCTAGAAATTCATCCATTTCTTTTTGATTTTCCAACTTAGTGGAATATAAATTTTCCACACAAGACCTGGTGTTTTGTGTAAGTTATGTTTTTGCTTATTTGTTTTAGTTTGATGTGTATGGGTGTTTTGCCTGAATGTATGTCTGTGCATCTTATTTTGCAGTGCCCAAGGAGGCCAAAAGAGGCCATCAGATCCCTGAGACTAGACTTATAGACCAGCTGTGAGCTACCATGTGGGTGCTGGGAATTGAACCCAGGTCCTCTGGAAAAGCAACCAGTGCTTTTACCCACTGAACTGTCTCTAACCTCCAGACCTGATGTTTTTCATTTCACTGGTATCTGTGATGGTTCCCTTTTCACCTCTAATTGTATAAGTTGGTGTCTTCTTTCTTTTGGTTAGTTTGGTTTGTCTATCTTATTTATCTTTCCAAAGAACCCACTCTTAGTTTCAATGATTATATTTTTCTTTTCATTTCTATTTCATTAATTTCTAGACTGATCATAAAGATTCTTTCCACTTACTTACTTGAGGTTTGGCTTATTCTTTTTACCGAAATCCTTTAAGGTATATCATTCAGTTAGTATTTGCAATGTCTCTGATTTCTTTATCAACATGTAGAGTTGTAAAGGTCCCTGTAGGACTGCTTTCATTGTGTCCCAGAGGTTCTGAGACATTGTTTTCACTGTCATTTAGTTCTAGGACCCATTCATTGTTCAATAGTGTGTTGCTTCATCAACATCAGTTTGTGTGCCTTAGGGTTTCTCTTGATGTTCACTTGTAGACATATTCCATTGTGATGAATAGGATACAAGGAATTACTTCTGTTTTCCTAGGTTTGTTAAGACTAAACTTGGGTATTGAATTCCTGCCATTTAATTTGTTTTGTACTGTTTGGGGTTGTCCTTCCTTAGTATTTAATTCTAGCATGGTTCATCTGGCCTGAGCCTCATGGGTAGATTTTTTTTTTCTCTTTAGTCAGGATCCGTTTAACTGTCATCTGCAGAGTTGGCTTGGTATAGTCATAAATTACTTTTATCTTTATCAGAATTTTTTATTTTCCCTTCAATAATGGTAGGTAACTTTGCCTGTGTATATTATTCCACACTGGCAGTTAACTTTCAGAACATGATAAAATATCCCAAGCCTTTCTGGATTTTAAAGTTTGTTGATTAATTGATATTATTTGTGGGGGTCCAGCTCCTACCTTTTGAAGGGTTCTTAGGTAGAAGAGAGAGGAATTAGGAAATGTCAGATAGAAAGAGAGATCTAGATGACAAGAAGAAAGACAGAAACACAGGATAGCTTCGGGAGGGCCTGGTCAATACCCACCAGCCTTGTCCTTCATTGAAAAGGGCTTTTATAACATGCCATGGGCCAAGCAAAAAGACCTCCTGCTTGCAAGATCAAAGCACACCATACAGCCAAGTGTATTCACACCAGTGGTCATATCATCCCATTATGCAGCCCTGCTGGTGAAGCAGCTCAGATTCTCTGACCCCGAGTAAGTTCTCACTAAGGAAGCCTCTGTGGGATCCCACAGTTACTGAGATGGGCTGCAGCTTGGTGTTCCCTCTTGCCTCCCACCTTCAGTATACTTCCTGTCTGTGTCTGTAGCATTCTAACTGTAATATGACCAGGGAGGGACTTTTCTGGTTTGTTCAGTCCTATATGTCTCCTGTATCTCCTGTTTTCCTAACTCTAGGAAATTTTTTGTTGTGATTATTTTGAAAATGGCCTCTGTGTCTTTAGAATGAGATTTCTCCTTCTATCCTTATAATCCATAAATTGGATCTTTTCAGAATGTCACATATATCTTGGACTTCCCACCAGTACCTTTTTATTGTTTGATCTTTAGCCTTGAGGGGTTGTTTCATTTCCTCTTCTGTCCTCTCCTTAACTCGTTCTGTTGCTGAGACTTCCACAGTTTTAAATTTTGACTTGCCAGGGTTTATTTCCAGCATATCTGCTTGGCTTTCTTCAGTGTCTCTCTCTTTGTTGATTTTTTCTTTCATAACATCCATCACCTTTATTTTATTCATCTGTTTGTGTTCTTGAAGATGTTTGTTATCATTTTCTCGAGTTTTCTGGGATTTCATCTAGCTCACTCTCACTAGATACCATTACTATATGGTTAATCATTTCTAGAGGAGTTATGCTGTCTTGATTTTTTTTTTTCTGTTCCTCATTAATGCATTGGGGTTTACACATCTGATGTTATTTCTGTGCTTACTTACTTAATTTTTTTAATTTAATTTTGTTGGTTTTGTTTTAGGGGTTTTTGTTTTTTTAAAGTAGGGATGCATGGTATCTTTTAACATGTATAATTTTTACTAGCAGGAAAGGAAAACATCAAAATCAAAATCAAAATATAATTACATTTCTAAAAAGCAAATAGATCCAGATTTGAGAATGACATCCCTGCTGAACATCACAAAGTCCTTTTTAATCACAGCGAGTGGTCTCCTGGGCCTTCAGTGAATCATTCATTATTTGTTTTTGTTTTCTTTAGTCAGTATTTGCAGGATGAAAGTAAGACCAAAAGAAATACAGATCTCAATCTCTTAGAGTGGACCCACTACAGCCTGAAGCCACATGTAAGTGACACTTGTCTGTGTTTTTTTCTTATTTCTGTAAGCATACAATTTCCGAAAGTGTGGTTGGGGTGGATGTGTGACACTAAAGATTAAATTTAGGCTCTGTGGATACAACCTTAGTCCTAAGGCTTATATTTCTTTCTTTCTTTCTTTTTTTTTATAATTTCTTTTTATTTTATGTGCATTGGTGTTTTGCCTGCCTGTATGTCTGTGTGAGGGTGTCAAGTTTTCTGGAACTGGAGTTACAGACAGGTGTGAAATGTCTTGTGGGTGCTGGGAATTGAACCCCGGGTCCTCTGGAAGAACAGTCAGTGCTCCTAACTGCTGATCCATCTCTCTAGCCCCAGCTTATATTTCTTAAGTGGCCTATTTCTGAACCTATAGCCATCAGTATAGCCAAGATAGTTGCTTCTTGTCTTTTATCTTGCTTTAAATATAACCTGTTTTGGGAAAATCCAGTCTCAATGTCTGAAAATGGGCCCCAGGGTACTATGAGATCAAAGGCAGGCAGACCTGTGCGATCAAAGGCAGGCAGACCTGTGACTACAGACTGCAGCTTATAGTCCATGTGGACAGAAGCATGGCACAAAGTGGCAGCAGGCCCAGTGGCTACCTCTGATTGGCTCAGAGGGTTAGGTCAAATAGAAATGGCCCCATCTAACAATACTTATCTGGTTTTTCTTGAGCTAATATTAGCGACTAAAGGCACATTCTATGTATTCCCAGTGTAAAAGTCTGGTCCTACAGTTCTCATATATACCACTCCAACGGCTTTACCTGCCACAGTATGCTAGGAAACTATATGCTGGGAAAACTGACCAGGTTCAACTCAGGTTCAGTTAGGGTCACATTTCAAGATGGCCACAGTCAAGCCAAGATTGGGATGATACAGACCTGAGCACACAGCTCTTTCCGTATGAGTTTATCTTCTGATGTTCTTAGAGCTGCTTGCTCCTAGTTGTGTTTCTGCCTCAGGGACATAACTCAAGGAGTGATCCTAGTTGGTTAAAACCTCTGAGATGGTTTTCTCATCTCACTTGAAACTTTAGGGATCCTAAGCAACAGGCCATTGTCCTGACCTCTGCAGTATTTGTTATGCCTGCGTCATGAGCTCCCAGAGACCACCAGGAGTCAGAGTTCACATGCAAAAGCAAAGAACCTTTATTCCACCTCGAGCTTGGACTTCCCATCCGTTCCGACAGAGCGGTTGGATCAGGGAGAGCATTGAGCTCAGTTGAATCAAACAGTGACTGGTACTGGCATTGCTGCAAGGAAATTGGCAATCTATAGACAGATTATGTAAGCTGTCCTTTATGTTCTAGAGCATTTAGTACTTGTTTGTCTCAATTCTGATAGTCCCCCACAGGGTAAAGTTTGTGGCTTTTCCTGGTGGTTGTAATGGTGAGGCCTAGTCCCAGTAGTGTTAGTCTGCAGCTTGTCATGGCTGCACTAATGTTAAGTTAGACCTCTTCATGTTGAAGTAAATATGCTTCATATTCAAGCATACTTAAAGTTTATGATAATCTGAAATAATCATCACTAGTATTCCTGTAATGATCAAATGCTGTTCCTTCTTTTCCCACCCCCATCATGTTTGATGGGTTCTGTTTTGCTTAGAACTCTCACCTGCTTTACTTCTTTATTCTGTCAGATGTTTCTATGCTGTATCATGATTAGGATTTTTATATCACAAAGAATAAGAGTGATTGTGTTTGTGTGTGCATCTGTGTTTGTGCAACACCAGATTTATCCACCATCGTCATACTATTTTTCCACAGTGATGTTTAGAGAGGGACTAAGGGTGTGTATGTAATGATATTTTACCTCTTCCTCCTTTCTGTTTGTTTTGTTTTAGGAGATTCCTCAACAGTTGAATGGGAGTGATTGTGGAATGTTTACTTGTAAATATGCAGATTATATTTCTAGGGACAAACCTATCACATTTACTCAGGTGAGTCCAAGCTGCTTCTCGTGTCCTTGCTTGTTCCTGTCCTTTGGCAGTGCCTGGCCCACTACAGGCTCTTCTAACAGACAGACTATTCTAGGAACCTTAGGTGAGGCCCCACTCAGAATCAGTGATGTGCATGCTCGGTCGTGGGCTGTATTCCTGGACTTGACCAAGAATTCTTGATGACCGGTGGTATAATTTGCTTATCCTTGAACTCCATTTTTGATTGGTTCATATGTGTTACTGTTTTTAGCTAAAGAGAGGCATGTGAGAATAGATGATAGCGAGGAGAAGCCTCGCCTTGTGAGGACTTCAACCCCAGGTCTCAGATGGAAGCATAAATGAACGTGCTTTCCTTTCTGAAAGATGTCAGACTTGAGAGGAAATTCAAGTATATCAGGAACCCTTAAGTTTCTGTTTGATAGTGGACTCTCAGTCTTTCTACAGCCAGAGTTAACCCCAATTATAAATAGTTCTCATCCATAGACCTCTGTTTGATAGCTCCTGTATGCCAAGCAAACTGTTTATTGACTAGTAGAACTAAATGCTTTGGAGGAACGTGAAGTAACCAGGGCTGCCTTGCTGAATTCATATCTTTCTGATCTCAGAGAATACACTCTCAGCTTTACTAGTAATAAAGTAATGTTTTACTGAGTTTTATGTGAGTTTATTTTTTTTTTTGAGAGACACAGGTCTCCAGGCTGGCCTGGAAATCACTATGTAGCCAAAGATGACCTTGGTACTTCTCATCCTCCTGCCTCTGTCTCCTGATTGCTATGATTATAAGTGTGCACCACTGTGCATATTAGGCAAATAGTCTGCTGAGCCCTTGGATGTCTTGAACTATTTAAAAATAACTTAAGATTCATGTTAAGACTGGGCATGGTGGTACATGCCTCTAATCTCAGTACTAGGGAGGCGGAGACCTGAGGGTCTCTGTGAGTTTTGGGCCAGTCTGGTTTGCATAGTGAATGCCAGGCCAGCCAGAGCTACATAATGAAAGACCTTGCCTTAAAAAAAAAAAAAGCCGGGCGGTGGTGGCGCACGCCTTTAATCCCAGCACTCGGGAGGCAGAGCCAGGCGGATCTCTGTGAGTTCGAGGCCAGCCTGGGCTACCAAGTGAGTCCCAGGAAAGGCGCAAAGCTACATAGAGAAACCCTGTCTCGAAAAACCAAAAAAAAAAAAAAAAAATCGTATGATCACGTATTAAGACTTATGACACACACATCCTTTGGAAACCCAGTTGTGTGTAATAGAGAGACAGCTCCCCCTGTGTATAGCAATGCACCGCAAATAGGCCAAAGGTGGGACTGTCTATTTATTTGGGTTTTTTTTGTTTGTTTGTTTGTTTTTTAATTTTTCGAGAGAGAGTTTCTCTATGTGGCCCTGGCTGTCTTGGAACTCACTCTGTAGACCAGGCTGGCCTTGAACTCACAGAGATCCATCTGCCTCTGACTCTGGAGTGCTAGGATTAAAGGCGTGTAACACCACCACCTGTCTTTTTCCTGCTTTTTATTTTTTTATTTTTTTTTATTTTTTTTTTTTGGTTTTTCGAGACAGGGTTTCTCTGTGTAGCTTTGCGCCTTTTCCTGGAACTCACTTGGTAGCCCAGGCTGGCCTCGAACTCACAGAGATCCGCCTGGCTCTGCCTCCCGAGTGCTGGGATTAAAGGCGTGCGCCACCACCGCCCGGCTATTTTTCCTGCTTTTTAAATAAAGGTCATTTAAATTGAAACCAGGGCCTCATAAATACTAGGCAAGACCTCTCCCAGGGAGCCATACCTTCATGCCCTAAGGTCATTTTTTTAATATAAAAGTGATTTTTTTGTTTTTTTGTTTTTGTTTTTCGAGACTGGGTTTCTCTGTGTTGTTTTGGTGCCTGTCCTGAATCTTGCTCTGTAGACCAGGCTGGCCTCGAACTCACAGAGATCCATCTGGCTCTGCCTCCTGAGTGCTGGGATTAAAGGCGTGCGCCACCACTGCCTGGCGTGAATTATTTTTTTAAAGTGATGTTTACTTAGAATGTAGAAAAGTTTCCTATTGTGCCACTGCTTAGACATTCCCATTTGGTGCTTTCTTCTTCTCCTCCTCCTCCTCCTCCTCCTCCTCCTCTTCCTCCTCTTCTTCTTCTTCCTTCTTTCTCCCTTCATCCTTCTTCCTTCTTCCTTTTTCTTTCTTCTTCTGCTATTTTTTATTATTGTCCCTGTAGTATATGATTCTATATTCAGCTTTAGTTTTTCTAACTTGTAAGTGCATATGTATGCACGTGTAATCACACATAAAGTATGTATATAAGCTGGTGTGGGACACTTATAATCCCAGAACTGGGGAGGCTGAGGCAGAAGAAGCTCTTGATGATAGCAGCTTAGGCTGTTTAGCAAGACCCTTCTCAAGCAAACAAACAAAATAAAAGAAAAACCTTTGTCAAACATGGCAACACATACCTTATAATCCCAGCACTGGAGGTATAGGCGGGAAGATTAGGATAAGAAAGCCTTCTTGGCTAAAACTAAATCCCATTGTGCTTCAGAAATTTATACATGATGTAAAATGGTCAAGCTGATTGATAGACATGTGCATCCTATTTTATTTATGTGATGACACCTAAAGGCTGTCATGCTGTGATATTGTGCACAGAAGTGTGTAATACTGTTGTTTGTGGGATTCTTTTCAGCACCAGATGCCTCTCTTCCGGAAGAAGATGGTGTGGGAAATCCTCCACCAGCAGTTGCTGTGACAATGCCCTGCCCTGGGCCTTCTAGCTGCTGGTGGTTCTTTCATGGATGTTTCCATATACCTCATGCATTATGGGTTAAAAGTCCCCGTATCATTTCTGTTCTCTCACAGGTACTGAGCTATCAAGAGTGCATGAAGGCCTCTCCACAGTAGCCCTGACTTGAGGTGTGGAGGGGCTGCTTGCAGCCCTGTTTGTAAGGCTGTGCCTGCCCAGAGCCCTGGACTGTTCACCCCATACAAGAACAAATGCTCATTAATATTTTTTGTGTTAAAGAGTTATTTCCATATGAATGTGGGAAATGCAGGATTTGTTCTATGAATTGTTGTTTTCTGTATATTTGTTCACATGTATTCATTCACTCACTCATTTGCAAACATTGGGCAGTGCCCTTTTCTCACTGCTCTTTTATAATTAACTATAAATAATTTGTTTGAACTATTTATTTCTGAAAAGAATGTAATCTAACTGCCACTCCCTGCTGCAGAGGGACCTCAGCAGGGGGAGGAAGGGAGTGTTGACTAGCTTCTGTAGTGCTGGAGTAGGAACTGCCCACATGAAGTTAACGTTCTCCCTTTAGAGGCTTGAAAATGCCAGAAGAAATGATGATGCTGTGTTGTAGGGATCTAGCTGCCTCTTAGAGAGTCTGCCGCTATGACACGGGCACAGTTCATGGAAATGTGGCCAAGGACCTCAGTCTCTGCGTCCTCAGAGCAGTGCGTGCTCATCTTAGAGACTTTCTTTTTTAGAACTGAAGTAGCTTGGCTTCCTCTCGAAACTGGATTCAAAGTGACTGTGACCATAAATGTTTCATCCTAGGTGTGGTTGAGTATGACCCTCACAATGGTAGAGGGCTGGCCTGAGTTGTCTGTTTCAGAAGATGCTCCTCAATTTAAGCCTATTTTTCCTCAGAGGTTTTTTTTAATTTTAATATATAAATATATATAAAGCTGAAATTAAGTTCTTGGCTCATTAGCATGCCCTACTCCAGTCCCACTGAGCCTCCGGAGAGAGATTTAGTACGTGGCTCTGAGGTCATCTTTTACAGTCATCTATTTTGCATATGAAAGTTTGTATTTAACTTTTTTGTTCATTAAAAATCTTACAGATGTGGTTATGCATTTTTAATTTCAGAAAGTTGGTCAGAGCTTATTTTACAAGATCTAGTGCCTAGTGTTGCTTTTATCATGTAATAAAAGACTGTCTGGCAGAACCTAGAATATGCTGATAATTTCTCCTCTTTTGTCGGCTTCAACTTTCCAAACTTGTTCTGGAAACAAACAAAAAGAAGAGATAAACTTAGAAAAGCTGCACTCATGTTAGATACAGATGCACATATCTGCTCTTGAGAATCCTGGGCAAGCTGCTCAGAGGTTATAGCTGTTGAAACCTGTTTTTTCTGAGACTTGAAGTGGCCTTGGTATGGAAACTGGGCCTGTGATGTGGGCCCAAATGACTGAGCCTACCCAGCGTGACCTGGGGGCCTGGCCAGACCTGAGAGCATATGGTCCAGTGATTCAGGGGTGAACTGTTTGTGCTTCTTCCTCCACAAGGACAGACTGTGTACAGAGATCCCTTCCTTTAGCCTAGACCCTTTTCCTGGCCTCCCTAGGAACTGTGCCAGTGATGCTGGGATCTGGCAGCTGGTACAACCAAAGGAGCTCAGAAGTTGACTGTGTCTACACTGCTGAAAATTGGATGCTAGAATTCTACCTGAGAGTTTATGGCTCAGACCTACCAAGATGGCTGCCTGACCTGAATTTAATCCCCTGCACCCACCATGGAAGGAAAAACTGACTCCCCAAATAGTCCTCTAACCTGCACACTGGCACACACCAACAGGTGCACCATAGTAGTAACAAGTAGATTTTAAAAGGAATTAAGGGCCTTGGATAAGGTTTGTTTCTGTTGGCTTTGTTCTCTTGGATGGTGATTTGTTCTCCACTCAGGTGAGTGGTGCTGTGGTTGATGTGGTATTTGAGGGACATCCTCTGAGCTTACCACCAATGTTTGCTCTTGAGAGCTATTCTTAATTCAGAACACGAAGCTAGAGAGAATTCACTCTCAGTCTCAGCCCAGCACCCATGTCATAAGCTGGGCAGCTACTCACATCTGCAATCCCAGTTCTGAGGGAATAGAGGCAGGAGGACCAGACCCTGAGGAACAGGAGGAGTGATGGAGGACACTGACCCCTCTTCCGGCCGCCTCCTGTGCACATCTGCAGGCAGTGCACACACCACACTCATGCAGACACACAGTAAGTCTTTACAGAACAGCAAAGTAGGGGTACAGATGTGAAGCTACAGGTGCACTACTCTGCCTGAATTCTGGGATCCAGGCTAATGCACCACAGCCCATGGTTCTTGAGGCACTGATACGTCTCCCTTGGTGTGAGGACATGTGTGGGTAATAGAATTGTTACAGTCAAACAGATTATGAAATAAAAATAGGTGATAAAAACAGCTATTGGTGTAACTAGTGAGACCGCAAAATTAAAGCCAGTGATTTGTGTGTGTGTGAAATTTCAATTTTGGGACCTGAAAAAGTGTTGCATTGTTCTGTTTAGCCCACAGTCTCTGAAAATGAGTAAATTTTAAGAAATTCATAGTGTTGGTGACTTCTCTTTCTGCAGTCGACTGCTTTACGCTTGTGCTTTACCTGGAGTTGGGGTGGAGGAAAGCTGTCCAACCACCCCTGCAGATTTTGTATCCTACCCAAGTTGATTAAGGCTCTTAGAACCCCTACTCCTTCTCTCCCGAGTCTTGGACACAACTTGGGGACTGCCGAGGGGATGCTGGGTGTTCACCTACACCGAGAAGATGCACATGATGCTGGGGCCTTGTGTGGGTGTGGGGAGTCTTCCTGAAGATACAGTAAACCCCAAATACATAAACAACATAAAATACTGTAGTCACCCTGTAGCACAAATCTTAAAAGTTCTTATTAATAAACAAATCCAGAGCCAGGTAGGAATGCTGAATGATCAGAGAAACAGAACAAGCCACAGCTACCTCACCTTGCCAATTCCTCAGCAGATCCTGTTTCCTCAGGCTGGAAGCCTCCAAGTCTTCATCCAAAATGAATCTCAGCTGAACTGCTGCTCAAAAGCCTAAAAGCTTAACCAGGCTAGTTCCTGGTCCTCACACCTTATATACCTTTCTGCTTCCTGCCATCACTTCCTAAGATTAAAGGCGTGAGTCACCATGCTTGGCCGTTTCCAGTGTGGCTTTGAACTCACAGAGATCCAGATGGATCTTTGCCTCTAGAATGCTGGGATTAAAGGCATGTGCCACCAGTGCCTAACCTCTATGTTTAATATTATGGCTGTTCTGTTCTCTGACCCCCAGATAAGTTTATTGGGTTGCACAATATATCAACCACCGTCAACCACATTTAAATGGCTTTGTGAGCTAATTTTGAGAAGACCTCCATATCAAATAAGTTTTTAGAATTTATTTGTAAGGTAGAGATACAGCTGGCTTGCTAACTTACTGTTTTAATTATTTAATATACACAGGGATAGCCAGGTGGCGGTGGCGCACGCCTTTCATCCCAACACTCGGGAGGCAGAGCCAGGAGGATCTCTGAGTTTGAGGCCAGCCTGGTCTACACAGCAAGATCCAGGACAGACACCAAAATTACACAGAGAAACCTTGTCTACAAAAACAACAACAACAACAACAACAAAAGCCCCCCCAAAAAAACCAAAACCCCATACACGCGTGTGATTTTGGGTGTGTTGGAATAGATAATAATTTTATCTATTTACGAGGAAATTATTAAGTGGCTTTTTAGATTTTGTATTGAAACTCATATTTTATCTTATAATCAATATATAACGCATGTACACAATTATTTTGTGAAATAAATGTTTGCTTTTTTGGACTGGAGAGAGGGCTCAGCAGTTAAGAGCCCTTGCTGTTTTTGTAGAGGACCATAAATTTAAATCCCAGCATCCACACTGGACAGCTAAGAATGTCCTATAATTCTGACTCCAGGGAATCCACCACCCTTTCTGGGCCCTGCACACTCGTACATGGTATACACTCACATAGACAAACACACAGTCCGACCAGCTCGAGAGATGGCTCAGTTGTTAAAGAGCACTTGCTTCAAGCCTCAGGGGATCCAGTGCTCTCTT
Organism: Peromyscus eremicus; assembly: GCF_949786415.1. NCBI lineage: Eukaryota > Metazoa > Chordata > Mammalia > Rodentia > Cricetidae > Peromyscus > Peromyscus eremicus. The sequence continues at coordinate 80,379,427 of NC_081428.1, read as the reverse complement.
CTGGCCTCTTTTGGCACCCGTACTCACATGCACAAACCCCACACAGATAATTAAAAATAAAAATTTTGAGAAAGGGCCCCACCTGTCCTAAATATATAAATCAGGCTGGCCTGGAATCCACAGAGGTCTGCCCACCTCTTCCTCACCAGTGCTGGGATTAAAAGTATGCACCAGTATGTCTAGCTCTAAATTTTCTTTTTCATTTCAAAGTGCTGCAGGCAAATCCAGGGGCTTTGGTGTGCTGGGCAAGTTTGCTATCACAGAATAGACTCCCCAGCCATAGTTGAAAACACTGCTCTTAATGACTTGAAAGCAAAATGAAAGGTTTTTAAAGACAGGAAATGGGCAAAGAGGGAGGAAGGGAAGGAGGGTGAAAGAGAGGCACAAGCTGATTCAAGATGATCCATCTAAACCTAGGCAAACAGGCTAGAAGCTTCCAGATCCTTAATGGAAATCTGTAGGGTAATCACTGGTTTGTACATTGGCATTTCCAGTAGAAGTCCTGTTACTTCTCTACATAGGTGATAAGACAGGGAATCTGGGATTGACAGGATGGCCCAACAAGCAGCTGAGTTCACTCCCTAGAACCTGTGGGGGAAGGAGAGAACCACCATCCAAAAGCTGTCCTCTGACCTCCGTATGCAACACCAACACACACACACACACACACACACACACACACACACACACACACACACCACAAACAAATTCAGATTTAGAAACAAAAAGGAGTCTGGCTGAGTCGATGTGAGAAGTGTGTCTTCTTTCTGAACATGCATAGCCAACATGAAGGTTTTACATTAACAAATTATGTCTTTGTTTTTATTTTGTTTTGAGAAAGGTCTCTGTAACTCAGGCTGGCCTGGAACTCACTTTAAAGCCCAGACTGTTCTCAAACCTACTGCCTCCTGAGTGCTGGGATTACAGGCATGCACAACTACGCCTAGCTAAATGTCTTAGCCTAGCGTCTTTCAAATGTAGATATTGAGTCCTTGTCTCCAAGACTCCTATGGAACTGTTTACATGAAACTGTTAGAACTACAGAGTTCTTGAGGGCATGTGATTCAAATATATAAAGAAAAGTTCTACACCCCTGCTGTAAACACCCCACCCCACACACTACATGTCATATGTCAAACATGTTACACATATGGCAGTCATAAAGTGTGATTCCTAAGTATCTGACACCTTTTATAACCTCATTTAATAATGTCAATAAAAGTACTTATGGTAGAAAAATACTGATAGCAGGTAAAGAATAAAAATTCTGGCCACCTACCACCCCACTCCATATCCAGACTTCCCACATCTTCCAGGGTCCCACAGCCATTCCCACCACCATCTCCTCTTCTGAAGTCAACCTCTAGATGTCCACTAAGACCTGCCCTACCTACATCCATCCATAAGACCCTTTGCCCTGCCTGCACCACCCCACATCATACATCAATCCATTCATAGTAGGCAATTTCACTGGCCCACTTTCTCCAGTAGATCACCTGGACAAAAAAATAAACATCTGAATTAATTGACGTCATACATTAAATGGACTTCACATATCTACAGACTAGTCTATCCAAACACCAAAGAATATGCATTCTACTAAACAGCACATGGAAGCTTTTCTAAAAATAGGCCACATCCTGGGACACAAATGATTACAAATTCAAAAAGATTGAAATAACTTCTTGTATCCTATCTGACCACAATGCAATAAAACTTAAAATTGATACTGGGCAGTGGTGGTCCATGCCTCTAATGCCAGCATTTGGGAGGCAGAGACAAGTTTGAAGCCAGCTTGGTCTACAAAGTGAGTTCTAGGACAGTCAGGGCTGTTACATACATACCCTGTCTCAAAAAACAAAACAAGAAAAAAACAAAAAGTCCAGGACCAGATAGATTCACAGCAGAATTCTAGACATTCAAAGAAGATCTTAAACCATTCAAAAGAGTGCTCCAAACTCCTCCTATGAAGCCAGATAACTCTGATACCTAAACCAGGTAAAGGCAAAACACAAAAAGAAAACTACAGGCCAATATTCCTGATGAACATAGACTCAAAAATAATAAATACTTGCAAACAGAATACAGACATAACATCAAAAAGATTATCCACCAAGTTGGAATTATCCCTGAAAAGCAGGGATGGTTCAACACATGCAAGTTGATAAATAAATGACATAAATGGACTTAAAAGCAAAAATCTCATGATCATCTCAATAGATGCAGAAAAAATACTTGACAGAATCCAACATTCATGATAAAAGTACTAGAGAATAGAAGGCTAGAGGGAGTAAAAGCTATATACAAGTAACCCACAGTCAACATCTTTCCTGATGGAGAAAAGCTTGAAGCAATCCCACTGAAGTCAGGAACAAGACAGGTCTCCTATCCCGACTCCTTCTCAACGCTGTGCTTGAAGCACTAGCTGCAGCAATAAGGCACGAGAAGGAAATTAAAGGGACACAAATAGGGAAAGAAGAAGTCAAACTATCGCTGTTTGCAGATGACACACTATACACGAGAGATCCCCAAAATCCTACCAGAAAACTTCTGGAGACAATGAACACAGCAATGTGGCAGGATACAGAATCAATTTGCACAAATCAATAGCTTTTCTATTGGTATTCTATACCAACAACACATATACAGAGAAGGTGGTTCTAGACACACACTCATCCACAATAGCCTCAAAGAAAATACAGTATCTAGGGGTACACCTAACCAAGGAAGGGAGGGACCTCCACATGAAAAAAGAGATAGAGACACAAGAAAATGGAAAGACACCCCATGACTGTGGGTTAGTAGAATTAACATTGTGAAAATGACCATTCTACCAAAAGCCATTTATAGGTTCAATCCCAATCAAAATCTGTACCTCATTCTTCACAGAAATAGAAAAGGGTATCCTAAAGTTCATATGAAACCACGAAAGACTATGAATAGACATAACAATTCTTGGCAAAAAGAATAATTAATGCTAGAGGAATTACAATTCCAGATCATAAGATATATTACAGAGACATAGTAATAAAAACAATGTGTATTGGCAAAAAACAGACATGCAGACCAAAGGAACAAAATTAAAGATCCAAACATGAGCACACATAACTTCAGCCATTTAATATTTGATGAAGACTCAAAAACAACAACAAAACAAACAAATAACCTTGGAAACAAGAAAGCATCTTCAACAAATGGTGCTGGGAAAATGATGTCCACATGTAGTATACATTAGATCTGTGTCTATCACCTTGCACAAAAACAAACTCCCAATGGATCAAAGACCTTAACCTGAAACCTGAAACTGCTAGAAGAAAACAGTAGTACCCTAATGATACAGGTGTAGGAAAGGACTTTCTGAACAGGACTCTATTTGTCCAAGGATGAAGGCCAGCAATTGACAAGTGGGACTCCATGAAACCACAAAAGCTTCTGGTTTTTATTGTTTGGAAACAAGTCCTACAATAGATGAATGGATAATGAAAATGTGGCACATACACACTGGGAATACAAATCAGCTGCAAAGAAAGATGAAGTAACTTTGTGGGTAAACAGATGGAAGTAGAAAAGGTCAAATTGAGAGAGGTTACCCAGACCCAGAACGACATGCACCATATGGTCTCTTATTGAAGGTTCCTGGCTCCAAATCTTCAGATGTGAATACGTAGCCTATAGGAACTACAGAAACAAGGAAAGTAAAACAGAACCATTGTCAAGATAGGGAGGTAGGAGAACAATGGAAAGGGAAATGGGAGCAGGGAATCCCTAGGGTGGGAGAGGAGAGTAAATACAGAGGAGGGTGAAAGGAGGGTAAAGGGGAATAGCAGGACGCAAGTGATTTGATGGGGAAATGGAAAAGACAGGTTCTTCAGGGACTGAAGAGGGAGGTATATACAGAAGGAGGAGAGAGGTGGGTCAAATAACAATAAGGACATCTAGCCACATGGTGGTGGTGCACACCTTTAATCTCAGCATTCAGGAGGCAGAGGCAGGTAGATTTCTGTGAGTTCAGGACCAGTCTGGTCTACAGAGCTAGTTCCAGGACAGCCAGAGCTACACAGAGAAACCCTGTCTTCAAAAACAACAACAAAAAACCAACAAGGACATATGAAAAAGCTACAAGGAATCATACTATTATTTACAAAAAAATCCATAATACAAGAAATTGCGTGTATAAATATACATATATATATTTTAATGAACCTTTCTCATCTGGACTTTTTGTGCTCCCTCAAAGAGCCAAAGATCACCTAACAAAAACCCCAATAGCATACAGGAAAAGTTCTCTTCTGAGTTGTTGTCTAGGGCTGTCTAAGAGACTCCCAAAACATAGCCAGTTGCAATTTCCCTTGGCTACTCCTCAGAGGTGGAAGATAAGTCCCTATTGTTGAAGACACCAGGTACTGCAGAAACAGGGCCCAGAGGCCCAAGAGCTGGGACAGATTCGCAAAGTCCCCTCCCTGATGACTAGCTTTCATGGTATCTGAAGTCACTATGCAAGCTTCCAAGGGAGGGAGACAACCAACAGTCCTACCCAGCTATGACACCTGTGAGCCACATCAATGACCATCATGGCAGGATAACCCTAAAGATACAGTAATGGCACACATACCTTGGTGGTAACCAGTAGCTCTCTGATTGGACTTGACAAGTTCAACAAGAGGGAAACCATGCCTGGCACTGGAAACCTAGCTAGCTAATCAGTGCTAGTGAAGTCATGGTTATTGGAAGAGAGTCTACAAACACTAATTTACTAAACTAGCATGATCTCTATCAAAAGCCTATAATCATTTGTCCTTATACCCACAGATCAGTGTATTTTTCACCTTCATCAAGAAAACTTCTCTTCACAACACAAGGAGACTATTAGAGAAATTCACAAGCAATAAAAATGCAGAATTATAGAGCTCAGTCCCAGTGGATGCGTCTACAAAACATTCCTGCACCTAAGGCTCCGGGAACATTGTGGAAGAGGAAGTGGAAAGTTGTAAGAGCCAGAGGATCAGGGAGTTTGCTGTGGGACTGTGTCTCCTAGTCATGTCTGGCCAGCATGACTGTCCGAATGTGAGCTGAACAAGGATGACACCAACGGACATGACAATCTAGATAGAGAACCCACGAGGCCGCAACCCTACAGAGAACTATACAGGTAACTGAGGATGGCTAGAAATGGGAGGCGGCCTTCGAAGAGAAGTGCATACCAACTGATTCAGCGCCCAATGGTCAGCCCTGAAACTATACACACAGGTAGCATTATATGGACCGAACAGACTCTACTTAGGAATGCATATGTATATCCATATCCATATATGCACGCAAATAACAATTAGTAAAAAAAAAAAACCGGACATGAATTTGAAGGAGAGCAGGGAAGGGTATATGGGAGGGTTTGGAGGGAGGAAACAAAAGGGAGAAATGTTGTAATTAAATTATAATCTTAAAAAACTTTTAAAGGAAAACAGAAAAGAATAAAAATTCTCAACTTAACCACCCAGAGTTAGCTTGTGACTTTGTTTGGCATATATCCTGGCCGCCTTCCACCATATTCATGCTTATGTGTGTGTATTTTTAAATTAACAAATATACCAAGTTGTGCTTATATGATACCTTTTTATCATTTTTATTTTTACACAACATTTTGACAATTGATTCTGACCATATCTTCATGTCAATGTCATAATTGCTTCACAATCTAAGGTACAATTGTAACTGTAATATCATTACATATAACATTTTATACAATATATGGCTTTTCCTCTTAGAACAAAATGGAATCATTAAGATCTAGGTTGCTGGGTATAGGCTGGGTGTCTAGGCTAACACTTAGGTGTGTGTTAACTGCATGGGAGCATACACCTGTAGCCACACACTCTCCAGAGCTATAGTGATTGTCCTTTCTAGCATGAACTAAGGGTCTGTGTCTCCAGGGATTTAATGTCTACATTTTTCACAGGTGGGCCTTTATTCAGTGCACAATGAAGGATAGCATGAATCATCTCAGTGGATGACTTGAGCTTCACAGAAATTTTTACAAGAAACTTTTTGTAAAAATTTGAAGAGACAAAAAGAGAAAATAGGATAATGAGCCTTTATGCAAATATGTTCTGCAGTTATTAAAGTACAAATAATTCTGATAGGTGTGGCAGTACACACCTTTAATCCCAGCACTTGTGAAACAGAGTTCTGGGCCAGCCTGGTCTGCACAATGGGTTCCAGGCCAGCCAGGGCTACATAGTGAACCCCTATCTAAAAAACAAAAGAAAAAAATACTGATTTAGTTCACCTATTTCTTTTAATGGGGGATAGTCAAACCTGGCAAGCAAAACCCTGATGAACCATCATGTTCTTCTACTTAAATGCATCAGAATGTCTCCCTCACAACAAAGAGAGTCATTTCACATTTAACAAAATAATTGATTAAAAAAATTCCAATATCCAGGTCATTTTCATAGCTCCCTGATTATGTTAATATGTTAGAATCTAAACTATATGGGGGTTTGCTCCATTTATCATGTGTACCACACTGTGTGTCTTGCTACCCAACCAGGAGCTAAGATGTAGGTTTTGAAGTTGATTTTCTCAGGTAGTTGGTTTGGTTTATTAGGCAAGGACCCCCTTTAGCTGACTTTACTGCAACAAGAGCTCAGAATGTCAACTTGTGCCCGTTAGTGGTGCTGGTTGTGATCAGTGGCGCAGGCTATGTAGGTCTGAACTCTGTTTTAAGTTTTGATAAATCCTTCTTAAAGTGTGTGTGTGCACGTGTGTGCACATGTGCTATTTCATTCACAAATATAAAATGCTGATTTTATATTTCTGTCACTACTCCTGTGCTCATGAGCTTGAATTGTTCTAGGAAGGAAAAGCTCCCAACTATTTGGCTGTGTGCGTATTTTACACAGTGGAGGATGGCATGGCGCTTAAGTTCATTGTCATTGTTTTGTTACCACACAGTCCCTGACTTAAACTTGGAATTTCCTATTGGTGTCCCGATTTCTTTTCATAGGTCATTTAGAAAGCCATATTTGGGCACAGTTGCTCTCATCCCTGGGTTATTGGTACTTCCAGACCTTTGCAATAGAAGAGGAAATGCCTTTCTTTGAAGAGAAGAATTTTCACTTATTTCACTTTCAAATTTGAGACTCTGAGGTTTCTCTTCTTATATTATAATACTGCACATCAGGGTGGCCTTCTGCATCAACAATCATTTGCTTGGTCCTAACATATATGTATAATGATGCCACAGTCTCAATGCCCGTGTTCTACTCATAGGACCACTAAGTATGAGATGTGTTCATACCACCAGTATGAGATGTGTTCTAGAGTCATGATGAGAGTACTCATCTGAAAACCAAAGAACTGGTGCTGCAGCCCTGAGGCCCTGAGTTTGATCCCCAGTGCCACCAAAAACCCCTCCGTTCACACTATGAGTGGTTGTGCTATCAATTCAGTATGCAGTTGTATTTGTGTTTGGGGACTTTTGTCTCTGTTTTTGCTTACATTGAGCAAATGATTGGGGCAAAGTTCCATGGCAAGGCATGTTCATAGTAGGTCTGCCACTTCTACCCAGTTCTCCCTGCAGCACTCACATGTTTACCTCCAGACTTCTGAATATAGCCAAGACTTACATGTTTTTCTATTGCTTTCCTAAAGAAGGCATAATAAACCATGCACACCCCTTGATTTAACCTCAGCTGTTCTAGACCCAATTCCTCATGTTCCTTCATATTACTGAGTAATTTGAGGCACTGTAGCTTATTGCTGCACCTTCCTAAACAGATGTTGAGGGTACCAGTCTTTCTATCATGAACAGTACAGTAATACAGGTACCTGTCTTGGGGGTAGGTTACATGAAATGAGGTTGCTAGGTCAAATACCCAGGAACATTTGTGATTTTGCTAGGTACTGCCAAATTTCCTTGCACAGAGGTAGCTTCTTCTTCATCACTCCCCAGACATGGCTTCACTGTGTAGCCCTAGTTGTCCTAAAACTCAATCTGTAGACCAGGCTGGCCTTGAACTCAAAGAAATCCACCTGCCTCTTCCTTATGAGTGCTGTGATTAAAGGCATGCATCACTACCATCCAGCTAGCTTTATTTTTAAATTAATTTGTGTGTGTGTGTATGTGTGAGTGTGTGTGTGTGTGTATGTGTGAGTGTGTGTGTGTGTGTTTGTGCGCGCGCGCGCTCGCGCAGTTGTTTGTCCTGTGTTGGAGCCCACCTAGGTTTCCTGGTGGCTTTATCCTGCAGGTCTGCATATAGAGGATGATTGGACCACGGGCCTGCATATCAGGTGTTTGGAAGGGTCTACACTCTGGGAAAAAGTAGGGGTGGGATAGCCCCCAACAGATGGCACCAGTGAGCAGAGACAAAGACAAAAAGAAAATCCAGAGTACTTGGCAAAAGGGAGAGTTAGGTCTTCACAATAAGCAGTTGGTTCAGTCCAGTTTTGTAGTGAAAAAAGTTAAATGAGGCAGGGGTTTTATCCTCAGGAGAAAAAGAAAAAACGGGATGAAAGGATGCCCAAGTGCTGCAACAAATGTTTGTCTTTGTCTATGTTTCTCTGTCTATGTTTTTCTCTCTCTTTAGTGAAGTAAGTCATAAGTTTAGTTTGAGATATTAGGGTAGAATAAGCTTTAGGTATATACATTGTGAAGGCTTAGGTGAATTTAGAGTGGAGTAGGTTTTCCCAGCCTGGGACGCAGAGAGTAGTGTCCCTGGCAGACTGCGAGTTTGGCAGTCTGAGGGGCTGGCTTCAGGAACTCCAGAAGTCACTGAGAATGGTGGACACCAGAGGCAGCAAAACAGTCACAGCCAGGCATCTGCAGCTGAGACCCGAGGAACATCAGTACAGCGCAGGTGGCAGATGCCCCAGGGCCTGCAAGCTTTCTGCAGAAAGAAAGCAGCAGTGAGGAGAGGAGTGGAGACTCTAGGGCAGGTAGCAGCTTGAAGTGCAGCCAAGGCTTCATTAGACCCTAGTGGCTGGTGCAGGCCTGTCTCTTGAAACCACAGTCCCTGGTGGTTGGAGCCCCGAGACAGCATGGGAAAGGTGGAGAGCTGAGCAGGTGACACAGCAGAAGTGACACGGGAGAGGCTAAGTGCCAAGTGGGCAGCTGGAGTGCTGGAGCCCAGGGAGCTAGAGCCATGCTCCAGGCTGAACAGCCAGATCAGGGCTCTGCAGGAACTGCTGAGACACAGCTTGAGCTCCCAGCAGTAGGGTGTGGTTGGAGCTATGGAGTCACCTGGGGTTACATTCGTCATGCAACAAGAAAGCATATAGAGGTTTCCAGGACCCAGAGTGCTGGAAGCAGGTAATGGGACCCAAGGAAGCTGTAGTAGTGGCTGGATTTCCTCCCAGAACCAGGGTTGCTGTAGGAAAGCAATGGCTCATAGCAGCTGAAGGAGACAATTTTGAGCCTGTGTGGCTGTGAGGTGATTGAAAGCTTTCTAGCCTCGGGACACAGAGGTCCTGGGAATGGCCTGGTTTTGGGAGGCACAGACATACTGGGACTGTAAAAGCTGTAAAACTGAGCTAGCAGCAAAAGCTTTGCAGTTTCTGTTTGACGGCTAGAAGAAAATCTCTTTTAAGAGGACTTTTCACCAACTAGCTCTTGTGGAGCTATTAGCTTTTGCTATGAGGGAAAACTACTATAAAATGCTGTTGTAATTGAAAGTACCTCTGTCTGTGAGAATGAAAGTTGCAGAGACACTTGTTTGAACTAAAATTGTTAACTGCAAAAAGTTTTTGGTTGTGAGAAATGCTTCTTCCTTTTTGGAAGTAGAAGTCTAGAACCAGAATTTATTTTTTTGAACTTTTTGAACTTAAAAAAAAAAGAGATACAACTACAAAAAGGTTTTGGTTATGGTTCAAGAATTTATTTGAATTTTTGGATTTAAGAAATGAATTGCACAGGGGTGATTTCATTGCAATGGGACAACTTTGAGTTTGCTTATGTATATAGACTCTATCAATGGTGATGACTTAGGAACTGTTTTATGGAATTATTTGTGCTAAAAATGGAACTGTTAAAATGCAAAAATTTATTTTTTTCTACCTAGGCTCACGATATAGTTTTGTGTATGCATATATGCTTTATTAACTGTGGTGATTCATGAACTGTTTTGTGTTAAAAATGGAACTGTTTTATAGAACTGTTTATATAAAAATGGAACTGTTTATAGAATTGGTTTTGTGTTACAAATGGAAGTGTTTAAATGGAGAAGTTGGGTTTTTTTTCTAACTAGGCTTGAGATTTAGCTTAAAAATTATAAAGAAACCGGGGAATTAATATTCCTTAGTCTATTTAATTTAAAAAAGTATTTTCTTGTTGAGTGGATTAATGTTACGTTTTGTTAGTAAGAAATTCAAATGGTTATACTAAGAGATTACTTTAAAGTGTAAAGAGTTTTATTAAGGAATTGCTTTTGGATGTTTTGCTAAAGTTTTTAAAGTGTTAATGGTTATATTGAGAATATTGCTTTTAAATGTAGGTTTGTAGGAATTATAACTGTGTATAATAATATTGATGTCTTTTGTGGTTAAGGATACCTTCTGCATCTCTTATTGCTTACTTCTCTACCTATTTCCTGAGTCTGTACCCAGGAAAAGCAAGTAGTTGATCTTAGTTGTAAGTGAAATACTTACTTCAAAATAGGGGTCCAACTATATTTAGATTTTATATTTCTGAAATATTAGTCCAAAAATGAGATGTTTTTAAGTTTTTTAAAAAAGAATTTTGTTGTTTTATTTAACTTACTTTGGAGAGTTCCCAATTAATTACATTTTAAGGCTAGATGAAAGAGAAAAAGAAAAATTTTCACCATCACCACTGAAAAAAAAGAAGAAAATAAAAACAGAATTTTATATATCAAATAAAGCGTAAAAGGTCTAGGGGCCGAGTAGTACTCAGAGGGAAGTGAAGGTAAGAGGCATGTAGCTGACCAAGAAGCACATACAAGGACATGGAAAGTATCAGCCACTACCACTGCATGTATGTGTAGAATTTTGTAGAATAGAGCCTACCCCAATACACTCTGAGCAGGTCAACCATACTAGGTGGAAACTGAAAACCATACATTCATTATATTACTCCATAAATGTAGACTAAGGAACAATGTATTCGGACTGTTGTGTATTAGGCTTAAAAGAAAAAAAAACCTTTCCAGCCTACAAAGAGATTTCGGTCCAGGAAAAACTATAGCATGAGGTGCATTGCTGTGGGATGCTCTGTATGGCAAATGTGTTGCTGATTGGTCAATACATAAAACACTGATTGGTCATTGGCTAGGCAGGAAGTATAGGCAGGACAAGGAGGAGAATAAAGCTGGGAAGTGGAAGACTGAGTCAGAGAGACACTGCCAGCCGCCACGATGACAAACAGCATATGAAGATGCCGGTAAGCCACGAGCCACGTGGCAAGGTATAGATTAATAGAAATGGATTAATTTAAGCTGTAAGAACAGTTAGCAAGAAGCCTGCCACGGCCATACAGTTTGTAACCAATATAAGTCTCTGTGTTTACTTGGTCAGGTCTAAAAGAGGCTGTGGGACTGGCAGGTGAGAAAGATTTGTCCTGACTGTAGGCCAGGCAGGAAAACTCTAGCTACAGTGCAGAGTACAAGGATCTATTGAATGGAATGATTAGAACTCTAGTAGGTCCAAATATAGAGATATTTCCCAAATTACAAACTAAGGCAGTTGTAGTGTGAGGCCATGCAGTAGTTCTGAAGCTCTGAACTTTATCTATTGTGAATTAAGTGGGGCAGACTGATTGGAAAGAGAGAGATTATGGAAAGAGATTTGCCAATATTTCCATATTTAAAAAGTCCTTAGGCTCAGGGTCTGGTATTTAAAATAGCTGTAGGGCAGCTGGTTAGCAGCTTGCCCAGGTTCAATCCCCAGCAACACAAATGTGAAAGAAAAACATCTATGGCCTGACTAGGCCTTTCTTTGTGCTTATTTTATCCAGAAGTTTCTATTGAAGAAGCTTGATAGCCCAGCCAGGACTGAATGAACTACTAGTGACTACCTTGAGAACAAGAAGAGTATGTGTCATCTTAATAATGAATTAAGAACTTCATCCTTTTGTATAATTTTTTTTGTCATCAGTGTTGTGATTATTAGTGTGTACATCCTTGTGTATTTTCATTGAACTTGTAAAAGTACTCCTATGTCCAACTATCTATGCTTGTAATAAGCCAGCCTCTCACTACTCAAGGTTTAAAGTAGTAATCGTGTGTGTGTGTGTGTGTGTGTGTGTGTGTGTGTGTGTGTGTGTGTTTCTCAAGACCCTGACATTTGTCAGGACCCAATAGGGCTAACTGGTATTCATTCCTTAATGTCTAGGATTTGGCTGAAATGACTTAAAACAGTTGGGACTCTTTTCTATTCTGACCAAGAAGACGCAACAGTTGTGATAGGAAACAAGAAGACAGAACCCCAGACCATCCCAGCTGATGAAGAGCCAGGATGATGCAAGCTGCAAGACAAGGTAAGTAAGTTTCAAAAGAAAGTACTGAGGTCAATTTCTTCCCCCAAAGGAGGAACCTGAGAATTTGCTGGGCTTTTTGCTGCTTCCTTGGAAGTGACATGGGGGAGTTCTGACTCTGCTTGGCTCTTTCATGTCTCTGAATTTAGCATAACTACTTCCCTATTCTGAAGCCCAGACCAAGGCAAATTCTCTGTCAAGAAAGGTGGTCTTCACATATACAGAATAAAGAGATGATCTTTTCAAGGTATGGTTGAGGAAAAGTTTTTGTTTTTGTTTTTGTTTTTATTTTTGTTTTTTTGACAGGGTTTCCTGGATCTCACTCTGTAGACCAGGCTGGCCTTGAACTCACAGAGATTTGCCTGGCTCTGCCTCCCGAGTGCTGGGATTAAAGGCATGTGCCACCACCTCCTGGCAAGGAAAAGTTTTTTATTGAATATATGAGGGAGAGTACAGCCAGAAGTGTCTGGAAGAGTCCAGAGAAGGGAGAGAAAATAGTAGACTAAACATGACCAGTATACTGAACTGGGCCATGGGGGGAGCACCAAGAGAGGGGTCCAAGAACCAAGAGAGAAGAGAACCAAGACAGGGGCTGGAGAGATGGCTCAGTGGTTAAGAGCACTGGCTGTTCTCCCAGAAGTCCTGAGTTCAATTCCCAGCAAACATATAGCCACTCACAAACCATCTGTAATGAGATCTGGTGCCCTCTTCTAGCATGCAGGTGTACATGCAGGTAGAACACTGTATACATAATAATAAATAAATAAATCTGAAAAAAGGGAGAGAGAATCAAGACAACAAAAAGAGGGCACATGTTCAAAACGGCAAGGCCCTACAGGGATGAGAAGCTGGGGAAAGGGAAACCCATGAGCTGAAGAAGTTTAGGGTAGGGGTTGGGGTAAGAAGAGCTGAGAGGAGTCATGGACTCTATAACAGGTATTCGCAATGCTGAGAGAGTCTAGAGGCCAGCATGTTCTTTGGTGTGTTAATAGGTACCAGTCAGCCATTTGTCCCCAGTTTCTTTTGGACCTGACACACTAATAACACAGTTGAAGCACAAAAGAATGAGAGAAATAAGCACAAGAATCCACCTGTGTGTCTTTCCTGACCTCCTTCAGTCCTGTGGGGTCAGGCCTTCATGGTCAGAAAAATCCATTGGAGACAAACCCATCCCCCCAGTTCCTTGGGTTATTTTGTTTTTGTTCTTGTGTTTTTGTTTGTTTGCTTGTTTGGTTTGGTTTGGTCTAAAAAAAGAAAAAGAGGCTCAGAGTGACAAGGTTCAGGGTAGAAGCTGCATTTCTCACTATGGAGACTGAGCTCCAGGCTATCCTATGAGCACAAATGTAAGCAAGAGTTCCCCTAATTTTCTTCTTGTGTTCCAGAGGAAGGTTCAAGAGGGTTCTGGAGAGACTCAACTAGTTGTGAACTCAGTGAGTGGATTGATACCTGAGAAAACAGAGAAGCATCGTACAACCTGGGGTGGAATGTTATCTAAGGATACAGAGGCACAAGGAAATGAAAGGGGAAAGGATGGGGGAAGTGAAGCTGGGAATGGGAAGCCAGGGGAGAGGTTATCTTTAAGGATACAGTCAGGAAACCCCTGTTGTTTTACTGTCAGCTTGGCAGCTGCATCTGAATCTAAGGCTACTTTAGCTGCTGTCTACAGCTCTGCAGTCAGTGCTCCTCTACTCAGGCTGCGGCTGGTGGGACTTCCCGTCCTTCTGACATCGGTTCTGCCACTGCCACCAAATGTAGGTTTTAACTAAGTCTCTATCGTTCTATTTACCAATAAAGACTTGGGAGTCAGATGATGGGGTGAAAACCTGCTAGCTCAGAGATGCCTAAAAGCAACCAACTGACTGACCTTCCTCTTTGGCTAGTGACCCAGCAAGATTATCTCTCCAGCTGTTCCAAACCCAAAAGACTGCCAATACTCCAAATCTCCCTACTACTTCCTGTCTGTCTGTCTATCTGTCTTCCTGGCTCCCTCATACTCACTATGGCTAACTCCTGTCAATTAGTTGCAGGCTCTGAAGGTTTTAACTTTAACATAGTAAAATTACATATAACAAACAAGAATTACAGTTACGGGCTGGAGAGATGGCTCAGTGGTTAAGAGCGCTGGCTACTCTTCCAGAGGAACCAGGTTCAATTCCCAGCAACCACATGGCAACTCATAACTGCCTGTAACTCTAGTTCCAGGGGATCTGACACCTTCACACACACATACATGCAGGCAAAACATGAATGCATGTGAAATAATAATAAATAAATTTAAAAAAGAATTACAGTTACAATATCTAGTCTATTTGTATTTTGTAAAATTAAAGAAAATATCTATCTTATATTTGTGAGTCTAAAGTTTCATATCTACCTTATCTCTTATCATAACCAAGGAAAACCATAATTATAACTATTTAGTCTTCAACTACATCAAAGACTTCAGAAGGATATACTATTACCTAAGTAAACAGGAAGAACATTGTAAGCAACTTCCAAAAATCTAGAATGTCAAAGACAGTTGCCTGGA